>NC_069079.1:49409772-49712803 GCF_025698485.1 Gossypium arboreum
GTTTGGGTCTGGTTGTAAAGGGTATGAAGTTGGGCCCAAAATTGGCCTGTAACAACTGCCCCTCTTTGCTCATTGTCGCGTAACGGGAATAAAGCAAAGACATAATGAAAGGCCAAATTTGCCCCGTCTTGTCGAGTCTTGACTTCATCGGCGCTCTTCTTGCTCAAGTAGTCTTCTTCCAGTCCATCGCATCTTGTAGCTTAGGTTCAATCCACTGCATCTGCTGATATATGCCTTGTAACTTCAAGAATATAATATTTGTGGCTTCGATCTGCTTCCATGCAGCTTCAGAAAGATGAGGTCTACAGCTTCAATCTGCTCTTCTATTGCTTCAGTGAGATAGGGTTTGTCTTCTTTTCTTCTGTAACTTTAGAAAGGCAAGATTTGATATCCTTGATCAGTTCCACTGCAACTCCAGGGGGACAAGACTTGCAACTTTGACCTGCTCCACTACAACTTCAGGGGATCCAAATCTAGTGTCTTCCATCAGCTTCAATCTTTATTCTTTGCTCGGCATGTGATCTTGAGCTCGACTCATTTCTCACAATATAAGTTCATTTTTGAAAAATAAAAACTGACATTAAAAACTGAAATTAAAAATAGCTCAGCACGTGAGCCAAGGCTCAACTCACCTCTCGCAATATGGGTTGGTCTTTTTAAAAAAAAAGAAATTAAAAGGCTCAACTCACCTCTTGCAATATGAGTTGATTTTTGAAAACATGAATTAAAACAGAAATTGGAAATACCTCAGGATGTGAGCCAAGGCTCAACTCACCTCTCGCAATATGAGTTGATTTTTTTTTAAAGGTAAAAATTGAAAAACAAAAAAATTGAAATTACCTCAGCGAGTCCTGAGGCTCAACCCACCTCTCGCAATATGAGTTGATTTTTTTGGAAAAACAGAAATTAAAGACAGAAATTGAAATTACCTCAGCATGTCCTGAGGCTCAACTCACCTCTTGCAATATGAGTTGATTTTTTTTAAAAACAGAAATTAAAGACAGAAATTGAAATTACCTCAGCGTGTCCTGAGGCTCAACTTACCTCTCGCAATATGAGTTGATTTTTGAAAACATGAAAAAACAGAAATTGAAATTACCTCAGCGTGTCCTGAGGCTCAACTCACCTCTTGCAATATGAGTTGATTTTTGAAAAGTATAAATTGGAAAAATAGAAATTGAAAATACCTTAGCGTGCCCTGAGGCTCAACTCACTTCTCGCAACATGAGTTGATTTGGAAAAGTAGAAATTAAAAATGGAATTTGAAAACACCTTGGCATGTGACCCGAGGGCTCAACTCACTTCTCGCAATATGAGTTGATTTCTGAGAACAGAAATAAAACATCAAAATACCAAAACCTGTCATTTGGTAGAACTCAGGTGTCTTTTCCTTTGATTCAGTACAGCTATCATCACATCTTCTTGCTATACTAGAGTGCCTGTATATGTCATGTATGATATTATCATGATATGCACATGTTGGTCTTAAATGCTTTCATGCCTACATGATTATGCTATGCGTCTTGGGCTTGTTTGCCGTTTGTCCTTTTTCGTCACGATTCATCATGATGATCTGTATTCATGACTTCAGCTCTTGACTTTCTCTTTAGGCTTTGTACCCGTCTCCAAATTTTTGTGAGTAATCTGTGTTCTTCAGATATCACTCTCTTGCCTCTGGTTGAACTTTGTCCTTGCTTTGAAGTATTTTTCAAATTTTCATCCAGGTAATACTTAACATTTCTTTTGTTTAGAGTATGTTATTTCACTATTTATCATGTAAATAAACACATAATGAGATGCATGAAAATGGTTAGGTAGGGGCAAAAGGCTACCTCACATTTATTTATTTCAAGTGTAGCAAACAAAGAAAGTTAATCAATGATAGTAAAAAGTGTCATAAAGAGAAAAGGGGTCGCATTCAATGAATACAAATGCTCAGATACTCAACGCATGAACTCTTCCACATTGCTCAATCAGGAATCTTTTCGAGTATGGCTTTTTGCATAGAAGATTTTGAGCTTTCAAAAAAATGCTTCAAATACTATAGTCTTGCTGTTTGACCTACTACTCGACCGCCTTGCTCTTTAAGCCCGGGTTTGCTTCAATAGAATGCCCTTTCGGGTTTTCATCCTAATCTTTTGTGTTAATCAAGACGCCCTTTTCGTGTTTTCACCTTGATCCCCTTTTTTTTCTTTTTTCTTTTTTCTCTTTTTTTTAAGATGCCCTTTTCGAGTTTTCATCTTGGTTTCCTTTTTCAAGTATAATATTTCTTTACAGCATCTAAGTTCACTGGATTCGATAACTCATTCCCATCTATCTCGGTGAGAATTAAAGCTCCGCCCGAGAATGCCTTTTTTACGACGTATTGACCTTCCCAATTTGGTGCCCATTTTCCTCGAAAGTCTTTTTGTATTGGGAGAATCTTTTTCAGCACGAGTTCTCCTTACTTTCTTATCATGGGCTGCGATCATTCTCTTCTGGTACATCTGTCCATGGTAGATTGCCTTCAGACGTTTTTCTTCAATAAGGTTTAACTGGTCATATCGAGCTCGAACCCATTCTGCTTCTTTTAGTTTTGATTCCATTAAGACTCGTAGAGAGGGGATCTCAACTTCGATGGGTAGCACAACTTCCATTCCATAAACTAGAGAGAAAGGAGTTGCTCCCGTAGATGTCCGCACAGATGTGCGATATGCATACAAAACAAATGGTAGCTTCTCGTACCAGTCTTTATATGTCTCAGTCATTTTCCCAATAATCTTCTTAATATTCTTATTGGCCGCTTCAACAGCCCTGTTCATTTTCGGGCGATAGGGTGATGAATTATGATGCTTTATTTGAAATTGCTCACACACTTCCTTCATTATCTTGTTGTTCAAATTCATGGCATTATCTGAAATGATTCTTTTAGGCAAACTATATCGACAAATGATTTCCTTTTTCAAAAACCTACAAACTGTAGTTTTTGTCACATTGGCAAACGAAGCGGCTTCTATCCATTTTGTGAAGTAATCAATGACCACAAAAATGAATCGGTGTCCATTAGAAGCTTTTGGGGAAATTGGCCCTATAACATCCATGCCCCACATAGAAAAAGGCCACGGAGAGGTCATGACATGAAGAGGCGAAGGGGCTACATGAATCTTATCGCTATAAATTTGACATTTGTGGCATTTTCTTGCAAAACTAATACAATCGCTTTCCATCGTCAACCAGTAATAACCGAGTCTCATAATCTTGCTGGCTATAGTGAAACCATTGGCATGTGTCCCACAGATTTCCTCATGGACATCTTCAAGTATTTTTCTGGGTTCAACAGCATCCACGCATCTCAAGAGCACCTGATCTTTTCCTCTTTTGTATAGGATGTCCCCATCAAGAACAAATCCCGCTGCCATTCTTCTGATTATTCTTTTGTCGTTCTCATTTGCTTGTTCGGGATAATTTTGATTCTTGATATATTCTAAGACATCATGAAACTATGGCCATCCATCTGGCTCTTTTTCAATGCTGAAACAATGCGTAGGGACTTCATATATGCTCATTTGAAGAGGCATTATTTCTGTTTCTCTGTTTGCTTTAAACATTGAAGCCAAAGTGGCCAGGGCATCAGCTAACTGGTTTTCTTCTCGTGGGAAGTAATTAAAAGTTATTTCTTTGAATTCTTTAATCAACCCTGCCACGTGATCACCGTATTTGATTAATTTTGAATCCCTCACTTCCCAATCTCCACGGATTTGATAAATCACCAGTGCTGAGTCTCCGTATACCTCTAAAGTTTGGATGTTTCGTTCAATTGCTGCATGAAGTCCCATGATACAAGCCTCATATTCTGCTATGTTATTGGTACAGAAGAAATTCAGCCTGGCAGTAAACGGATAATGGTTCCCTTCTGGTGATACTAAGACTGCTCCAATCCCATGCCTCAAGGCATTCGATGCGCCGTCAAAACTCATTTTCCATGACTTTTCTTTTGATGACTCACATTCTTTTTATGTAATGCACATCAAGTCTTCATCTGGGAAATCAAATCTCAATGGGTCATATTCCTCTGTTGTTCGAGTTGCTAAGAAGTCAGCTATTGCGCTCCCTTTTATCGACTTTTGGCTTACATAGACGATGTCATATTCTGATAGTAAGATCTGCCATCGTGCCATTCTTCCTGAGAGTGCAGGTGATTCCATCATGTACTTTATTGGTTTCAACTTTGAAATTAGCCATGTCGTATGATACAGCATATATTGCTTGAGTCTCTGAGCTACCCAAACCAGAGCGCAACAGTATTTTTCTATGGACGAATACTTTGCCTCATATTCAGTGAACTTTTTGCTGAGGTAGTAGATCGCCTTTTCTTTCTTTCCTGACTCGTCATGTTGCCCCAGTACTCAACCCATTGAATTCTCGAACATAGTCAAATACAATATCAATGGTATTCCCGGCATTGGCAGTACTAGCACTGGAGGACTAGACAAATACTATTTTATCTTGTCAAAAGCCACTTGGCACTCCTCGTTCCATTCTCCGGGATTATGTTTTCGAAGGATTCGAAAGATTGCGTCGCATTGGCTGGTAAGTTGAGCGATAAATCGGGCAATGTAGTTTAATCTCCCTAAAAATCCTCTGACTTCCTTTTGCATGCGCGGGGGTGGTAACTCTTGAATAGCTTTTATTTTATCAAGATCAACCTCGATACCTCTTTCTCTGACAATGAAGCCTAGCAACTTTCCCAAGGTAACCCCAAATGTACATTTGGCCGGATTGAGCTTTAGCTGAAACTTTCTCAGTCTGTCGAACAACTTCTTCAGGTTCGCTACATGCTCTTCTTCCCCTTGGGATTTAGCAATCATATCGTCAACGTAGACCTCTATTTCTTTATGCATCATGCATGAAATAACGTCACCATAGCCCTCTGATATGTTGCCCCAGCATTCTTTAACCCAAATGGCATCACCTTGTAGCAGAATGTTCCCCACATTGTTACGAAGGTAGTTTTCTCCATATCCTCAGAGGCCATCTTGATCTGATTATACCCCAAGAATCCATCCATGAAAGAAAACAATGAATGTCTTGCTGTGTTATCCATCAACGTATCAATTTGTGGTAAGGGAAAATTATCTTTAGGACTTGCTCGGTTCAGGTCACGATAATCCACGCATATTCGTACTTTGCCGTATTTCTTTGGTACTGGGACTATGTTAGCCACCCATTCTGGATATTTGGAGGCTTGTAGGAAGCCATCATCAAATTCCTTCTTGACTTCCTCTTTTATTTTCAACAATATCTCAAGTCTCACCCGTCTTAGCTTTTGTTGAATAGGTTTGCATTCTGGCTTTAATGGGAGTTTATGGACTGCTACGTCTTCATCCAATCCTGGCATGTCTTGATATGAGCATGCGAATACATCTTTGTACTCGAGGAGCAAAGCAATCAAATTATGCCTGGTGTCCTCTGAAATAGAGGTCCCAATTTTCACTTCTTGCTTCTTTTCTTCAGTTCCCAAATTTATTGTTTCAACGAATTCTTGATGAGGCAAAATCTGTTTATCCTCTTACTCCACCATTCTTAGAAAGTTAGGAGATAAGACATAGTCTTTGGCATTTTCTTCTGCTTCGAATTCTCCTATACAAATAGCCTTCTCAAAATCGATTTCAGGACTCGTAACGGTTTTGTTCATGCTGTTGATATCTGAGCACCTGAAAGTTGAATGGAAAAAGAAACTATAGAGGGGCATCTAAGTATTGGAACCAACAAATGAAATATTATGGCATGGTGTGAGGCAAATGTACAGATAGGCTATGAAATGAGAAGATGATTATGAAATTAGTGATAATGCGAAAGATCATGACAAAATGCATCTTCATTGATATTCATTTAAATGATAAAGAGCGAATGCAAGATCTTACAAACGAATTCTATTATATCTAAGGACACAATAGAGGGTTAATGTTTGAGCATTACTCTGAAGGCTTATAAACTACAAGAAGGTCCTCAGCAGTCCAATTGTTCAACATGAAACCAAGAGGACAAGGGCGTATCGTTGAAACATTTCTAATTGCCCCACTTCCTTTGTCAATGACATTTATACTGACATTCTGAAGACCCCTTTCAATTAATAACAGCGTGCTTTGTATATTATCCTGTCCGAGGTATATCATCCCTGAAGATGTAAATGTTTTTGACAAAGGAGGGTACGTTATAGGCTCCCATTCTACTTTTCGGCCCAAAGTTCTCGCAATCCTTCTCTCCTAATCCTTCTTCCACTGTTTTCTTCTTTGACGCATGTTCGGCTGGAACCCCAAACTGTATCGGGTCTTGTGGTGTACTGGCTTTAGAGCCCTGACTATTCCTTGCAGGTACCTTTCCAAACCTTTCCTTGCTCGAGCTCCCTTTCCTACAGTCAACTTGACACCCATCCTAGTATTTCTCGGCAATTTTGGCTCGGGAATTCTATTTCCCTCAGCGACGAATGTGGCATTGACAAATTCAAGAGATCGAAAGGAACATTCTATAGTGTCTTTACTCACTTCAATGTATGGTGCGTCGGCAGAAATAGATGCTACAATGTCTTCTTCTCCCTCGACAGTGACCAAACAGCCATCCATGATAAATTTCACCTTTTGATGGAGGGATGATGGGACTGCTCCAGCAAAATGGATCCAAGGTCTTCCCAAGAGACAATTGTATGATGGTGTAATGTCTATGACTTGAAATTCAACATCGTATATATAGGGACCCACTTCTAAAGGGATCTCAATTTTTTCCATGACTTCTCGTCTTGTTCCATCGAATGCCCTTACTGTAGAATGGTAGGGCCTTAAATAGGACAAATCCATCGGAATCCTGGAAAGTGTGGCCAAACGCATGACATTGAGTGCCGATCCATTGTCGATGAGCACGTTCAGTATTATATAATGCTTGCAGCGGGCTGTGATATGCAATGCTTTCACGGAGCCCCTACCATTGGGTGGTATTTCATCATCACTAAAAGAAATGAAGTTATCTGCGTTTAGGTTATTCACCCATCTGTCAAGCTTCTCAACGGATATATTGTTTGCCACGTAAGCTTGATTCAACACCTTTAACAAGGCGTTCTGGTGCGGTTCTAAATTTAACAGAAGAGATAATATCGAAATTCGTGCTGGCTGCTTACTCAATTGTTCCACCACGTTGTACTCACTGTGCTTGATAAATTTTAAGAATTCCTATGCTTCCTCCTCGTCCACAGGCTTTTTAGCTTCTTGTTCAGGCACAGTTTCATACTCATCTTCGGTCACGTGCATCAGTGCTTTTCCTTTCTATTTCAAGTCACTTTTCTTCTTCACTGGTTCGACCTCTTTCAAATAACATCTTCCACTACGAGTGAAATGACCTACTTCCCCAACGCTTCCAGTCATGGCTTTGGGTTTTTCATCTTCAGGTGTGACGATATTGACGTCATATTTCCATGGTACTGCTTTATTGTCCTTGTAGGGGAAAGGAGATGGTACCTCGATTATCACTTTTGGTTTCACCGGCTCCTTCTTCGCGTCATAATAAATTATTAACGGTCGGTCGGCGCTATACGGGAAACCTGACGATTGATGGTCAGAGGCGCATATTTCTCCTCTATCGCCCTCTTCGCCTTTATAAAAAATCCCAATCTCCTTATTGTCCATCATATTTTGCAGTAATCTCCTGAACTCTTCGTAGGATTGAATGTCATGCCCCTCAATACCATGGAATTCGAAAAAACTTTGATCTTTTGTATTCCTTCCCTCGAATACTCTGTTAAGATGACAGAGTAACCCCTTTTCAACTAGCACCTCCCAAAATTTCTGCAGAGGTGTTCTTATTTCAGAAACCCATCTTCTACTTTTTCGTTTGTCCTCCTCTCCCACTACACTCACATTCCCTTCGGTGTGGTTTGGGAATGGGTTCCCGAACGTACCGCCAGTACCCGCGTCGATGAGTCCTTGAACTCTCATTTTGAAGGCCAGACAATTTTTCGTAGAGTGCCCCTAGTTCCCGACATGGTATGCACAACTAGTATTTGGATCGTACCATTTCGGGTATGGAGGTTTTAGGGGTGCCATGTAATGAGGAGATATTAATTGCTTCTCTAGGAGTTTTGGGTATAGTTCCCCATACGACACAGGAATAGGGGTGAATTACGGTCTCTCGGGATTGGGTCTTGTTAGTCTTGGTTCATTTCTAGGTTGGTTTTGAGCGGGTAGAGTGTTTTGTGGGAATGTAGTGACAGGCCTTTGGTTGTTCATGGCGTATACGGGGTAGGAAAGAGGTGGTGCTTGGTAGTAAGGGGTCTGAGGAGGATAATAGAAATTCGGGGGAGGATAATTTTGAGGTCGGGGTTGGTTTGGATATGGATTAGGGGTATAATAGCTTCCCATTCCCACCATATGAGCTTCTGGTTCTTTCTTCTTCATGGGTGCTACCCTTCTTGAACTTTCTTGACCTTCCATTCTACCACTCTTGACGGCATTCTCTATAAGCTCACCGGATATCACTATATCTGCAAAGTCCTTCATGGCACTTCCCACTAGTTTATTATAAAACGATCCTTTCAAAGTGTTGATGAAGAGAACAGTTATCTCCGTTTTTGTTAGTGGGGGTTCCACTTGGGCCGAGACGTCCTTCCATCTCTACGCATACTGTCTAAAAGTTTCTGATGATTTTTTCTCCATCATTTGCAAAGTCATCCGATCTGGCACCATATCTGATACATACTTGTATTGCTCACAGAAGGCTGACTCCAAGTCCTTCCAGGATTGGATCTTTTCCCTACTAAGATGGTTGTACCACCGAAGAGCCGATCCTACTAGACTATCCTGAAAACAATGTATGAGTAGCTTATCTTTGTTCACATAACCAGTCATTTTTCGACAAAACATGACAAGATGCGCTTTTGGACACCTTGTCTCATCGTACTTTTCAAAATCTGGTACTTTAAATTTCAGAGGCAGAACCAGATCGGGCACCAAACTGAGCTCTTTGGCACTCAGTGCAGAGAAGGCTTCAGTACCCTCTATTGCTTTGAGTCTTTCCTCTAAGCTCCTATACTTCTCTTGAGCCTCGTGATCACCGGTTTTCAACTTGGCTATTTCTGCTGGATTGTCCAAATCTGGAACGAGTGGATCAGCAGGACTAGCACTCGGGTTTGATACAAACATTCTTTGCCCCAGATTAGCAGGTGGTACAGGTCGCTGCTCCAGGCCTGTAGGTTCTCCTTGAGGGTGTTCTCTTTGCATTACATGTGCGTAAGGTGGAGTGAATCCTGGGGGATAGAGCGGATCTTGACTGTGATTAACTCTTGACCGAGGTTCCTCGACGTCAAGGCTCTGCATGGGTCCCTTTCCCTTAACTAAAGCTGACATCATTTCCATCATCTTGGCCATTTGATCCTTCTGTTCGAGTGATTCTTCTCGAGATCTCACCATTATATCTCTTGTCTCTTGTTGCGACTTGGCCAACTGTTCTTGTAATTCCCTTTGGACTCTTTCCATTCTTTCAATTCTTTCATTGAATTTAGCCTCCATTGCCCTAGCTTGTCGGCGCGTTCTATACGAATGACGTGGTTCCAGTCTCGTGGTATTAGAACTGTGAATTTATGTTTTAATCTCAGTGAATGATTATGGGATATGCAATGAATGAATGAATGAGTGCATAAATGAATGTCAATCATGAAAGAAATGCAAGAAATGGGTGCTGATTTCAAGATAGCCCATATTTAGGCATTTTATTCATCAAAAGAGTACATTACAAAATAGTTTTCCATTTTCGATTCAACCATTACACAAACTTCCTAGCTATATCGCCGTATTTCTTTACTCGTGCTAAGAACTCTGATATGTTTGATCTTCGACTTGGAGGGAATTGGCAAATGAGAATTTCAGCTTCTTCCGATAATTGTACCACATGCATGGCTACCCCATGAACTTCATTGATCAAATAGCTAAGTTGCATTTTTTTTCTTGGAGGCCCTCTTCGTAAGCACGAACGTCTCTATCATACTGACTATCTTTTTCTTCCAAAGCCTTCAAGAGAGTATCTAGTTGTTGTTGACGATCTTGCAGCATATCTTCTAACTCCTGTATCCTCTCTTTTAGTTCTTGACGTTTAGATCGACTAGTCATTACCTCGGTAGACATAGCTTCATATTTGGTGTTCTTTTTCCTTAGCTCCATCATAGCCCGCGCAGCCTTTTCCTCCTCTTTCTTCGCTTTTCATTTCCAAAATTCCATCCCGCCTTTGATGTTGCTTATTTCTTCTTTCCATTCTGCCGACGACTTGCCCAGCCCACTATTTTTTATTGTGCCTCTTAACTTTTTATTTTCCAAATGGAGGTCCCTTAAGTCATTTCTCACGACTTCAACTTCTTTTTGCACTTTCTCGGTTCTAGACCTTTCAATCTGAACGTCGATCTTCAATTGGTAGTTTTCCTCTTGAAGAGCACTAAGGTCCCGAGACATCTTGGCCTTTTCTCATTCAAATTCTTGTCTTGCCATTTCTAGCTCAGACGGCATTTCCTCCGAGAAAGGATTCTGGACAGTGTAGTTCATTGACGAGATTTGTTGACTGTTCACCCGTTGCTTTCTCCATATGTCGTAATCTTGGGTAAGGGTATCGGCATATAAGGCTAATTTCATGAGATAAATTTTCTTCCAAGACTTTGCAGTGTCTCGGATCCTCTTCATATACCCTTCACCCACAAAAGCGAACTCGGACTGTGCTAATCCTCCAGTTGTGGGTATGAATTATCGCGAAGAAAATTACCTTTGGACTAATAGCGGAGCATATCCAACTCCTCCCCATAACCCGAGTAGTGGTACCCAATTTTGATTTCCAACATTGTATAACAGAACCGAAGGGCGGATCTATGGTGCTCTCCAAGTTACATCTTCTGCTCGAAGGTTCTGAAAAACTGAAGCCCAATGTTCTTCGGTGATACCCTTTGGCCATTCTCTCTCAAGATAGGCTTCCAACGGGGCAAAATTTTTTGAAAACATATGGTATGGTGTGCGCTCTACTTTCCAAAAATGGCTCAAAATCCAAACATTCAGCAACTGTGTGCATCCAATAAATCATCCTTCCCTTTTTCTCCGACAACTACTCAGGGATCTGAAGGTCTCGGCTAGGATAGTTGGGACAGGGTTGATTCCTTGTTTTAATTTTTTAAAGAAATCCACCACCACAACTTCTATGTGTCCAAGGACTTTCGAGAAGATGATCAAATCGTAAATGGCCAAAGCGAATAGATTTACCCTTTTCAACATGTCAGGATGGTTCAGAACCAATTCTCGTAGGAAAGACCATGGAATGCAAATGGTTTCATTCTTCTTCTTTATCTGTTCTTCGGCCCATGCGTCAGTCATGTTTGTCAATCTCACTAACTTTTTCTTGAAGGTCATCGGCTTAGGCTCCTTCACATATACTTTATAGAATTGCGCATTTTTAACACGAAGCAAAGCAACGTACTCTTCTATAGTCGGAGTCATATCTTCTCGATTGAAGGTAAAACATTGGTAAGCCGGATCCCAAAATTTGACCATGGCTTGGATCAATCGTTCGTCTACGTTGACAGTAATCAAATTGGCTATGTCTCCATATCTCTCGGTGAAGGTACCCCTAGTGTCCGAGTCCCACTGATTCTAAACCCGAACCAAATCTTCAAGGTTATTCTGGCGAACATTCACAGTTACATGGTCGGGCAGATTGGAAATACATCCCTCCACAAGATTATCCCCTTTTTCTTTCTGAGTTTTTAGAGACAAGTCCCAAACCACAACATTCTTCTCGGTTGTTTGTATAATTAACTCTTCCATTAGAAACCCATTTTTTGGCAACCAAATCTCTAGTCAACACCTTCCTAATATGATGCCTATAATGCATGACGTAAAATAAGAATAAAAACAAACAAACTTTGTTAGTAACCACAACAATTATACATTGAGAAACAAATTAAGGTACCCGATTCAGTTCTTTTGCATAAACAGTGTAAATGTAAAGAAAATGAAAGACAAGAGGCATTTCTCCCGTATACTTATTTTGGTGACCATTAACGGACGGAGGTTCAGCATGGCTCTAATTAGGTGGATCATACGGTTCACTATATGCGGTTTCGGTTCTAGATAGGTACTGGAATTGTCCGTACTGTCATCTACTAAGATTAGTATGAAGCCTCAGTCGTAGCCAATCACAAGCTCACGAGTTCAATTCGAGGGATTACATTTACTTATGCCTATACGGAGGGACAAGTTAACTCACGAAAGCATAAGTCATATGTAACCCGAAAGTATCCACTAGCATGTGCGGAGGGACGAGTTAACTTATGAAGGCGTAGCATTTGCTTTCATTTAAACGGACGGAGCCCGGGTATAAAGCTCATGTTATGCAAGAATGCACGTGCACGGTGTGTGGGGAGAAACTCACCAACCTTTACGTTTTATTTAAAAAACTACAAAACTAAAACCATAAAACTTAAAGCTAAAAAATAAAAGATAAAACAAATTAGGAGATATTTACAACATAATGCGCATATATGAATTTTTGAAAACAAAACTTGAGGATAATGATTAAATATTCATTTGAGCAAGGAACTTTGAAAAAATTTTGACAACAAGAGTTTAATTCCAGACACGACTCTCAAAAAGGGTCCCCAGCGGAGTCGCCAGCTGTTGCGATGTAAAAAAAATTTTCTTTTCGCTAATTGTGGCGATCTATTGAAAACTTGAAAACTGAGGTTTGATTTTAAAATAAACAAGGAATCGCCACCGATCCTTTTTTTTAGGTGTGATCGAACACCTATTAGATTTATGTTTTTAAAAACAAAAGAAGGCTGAGTTTGGGTCCACGTCAAAATCTAGAGAAAAAGTAGGGTTCGGGAGTTGGTTACGCGCGAGGAAGGTATTAGCACCCTCGCGACGCCCAAAATTGGTATCTCATAAACATGTGTTGTCTTGATTTTCAAAAATATGGGTTCAATATAAGATTTAATCGTGATTCGATTGAAAAGACAAGAAATTTTAGTTTTTGGTTTTTTAGAAGGGTGTTCCGTCTTTAACACGAGCCGACAAATTCCATCCAACATAGCGATGAAATTCGATGACTTAATATTAAATCGGTACATTGCCTTGATTATTGAAATTAATTAGAAAACACGAACGAGATTTTCGAAGGAATGTAAAACAAAATTGAGACGAAATAAATGGAAGAACTAGAAATATATTAAAGAAAATAGCAAACATGACAATAATATTAAAACGCTAACCATGCATGCAAGATTAAATATAATTATAGTATCAAATACGAGAACACAACGATTATACATATATAAAATGACATTAAGATTATAAACGTATCAATATATAAAAGTATGGTATTAAAGGCATACAGAACGTACATAAAAGATATATGTAATATGATACATAAGCATATTGAGTTCACATACATAGACATAATATATATAATAATATTAAAATAAAGAAAAAAGTGATACTATGTACAAATATATATGTACACATATAACTAATATTATATAACAAAGAATACTAAAAATGATGATGTAATATAAAAAATAAATATAATATCATAATATTAAAATAAAGTAATTAAGATCATATTATATATATATATACACGTACATAATATAATAAAAACACATATACATGCATATATAGGGTATAAAATGCACATAATAGCTATTAGAAATATATACATGACATGATATTAAAAAGAATTGTGCAAGTATAATGGTATTTAGGAATATATACAAAAGATAATATAGAGTATGGACATGGAATGGTATATAAAAAATAACTAATAATATTGAAATGAAATAATGGAAACTACTAGATATACATACACACATATATAATGAAATATATAGTAGTATTAATAACAATAATAAGGACTATACATATATGAAATAGCATGAGAAATATATGTATAAATTAGTATATAAAACTAACTAATTGTGTATAAACACATATATGATATATTAAAAGAGTATGCACACGATATGTAAAAGAAAATATATGCATGAAAATATATACATGAAATATTATAAAATATATAACTACGATACTAAAGTATATACACGAAATAATGTATAAAAATATATTACTAATAATATCAAAATATATACATGATAATATATATATAAAATATTAGAAAATATATGTACATAATATACATGTGAAAAATATACACATAATATAGTATTTGAACATAATAATAATACAACATTAAAAAATATATGATATATATAAAGTACAGATTAAAAGACACATGTATATAATATATGAAGAATATATATACGTATAATACTAAAATATTTAGGTGATGTGTACATGTTAGAATAAAAAACCTTAGTAATAATATTACATAAGTATATACAAATATATTAAGTATGTATACGTATTATAAATATATAAATATATAATAAAACATAAATTAATATTAATAATAATAATGATAATAATGATAATATTGAAATATAAAAAGCAAACATAACATTAATAAAATATTAAAATAAAGTAAATAAAAATATTAAATATAAATATATATATACATACATAATAAGAGTATATACTAATACGTAATAATAATAATAATAATAATAATAATAATAATAATAATAATAATAATAATAATAATAATAATAATAATAATAATAATAATAATAGAGATGGCAATAAATAATAGTAAATATAATAATAGAAAATATCAAAATTAATTAATTTAATAGTAAAGGAATGAAAATAAACTAAAAAGGAATAAAATTGAGTAAAAATAAAGTTTCAGGGCCGATTTGTAATAGAAATAAAAGAAAAGGATGAAATTATAACACGCGCGTAACTTGGAGGGGTCAAAAGCGCAATAAACCCGAGCCTCCAAAACATACCATCAAAAGCGCGTAACTTTGTGAGTGGGCTACCCTTGACACCATCAAAGAAAGACTCGGTGTGGGTGATTGTGGATAGGTTGACCAAATCGCCCATTTCATACTGTTAATCAGACTTTTCACTTCAAAAGTTAGCCAAGTCAGTATGTGGCGAAGATTGTACGACTTCATGGAGTCCCAGTTTCAATTATTTCTGATCGGGTTCCCAGATTTACATCTCGATTTTCGCAAAGGTTGCATGAGGAGTTGGGGACGCGATTGAATTTTAGTACGGCTTTCCATCCCCAGACTGATGGTCAATCGGAAAGGGTTATTCAGATTCTGGAGGACATGTTGAGGGGATGCGTGATTGACTTTCGAGGTAGTTTGAGGATTACTTGCCGTTGGCGAATTTGCATACAATAACAGCTACCGGTAGTATTCGAATGGCACCGTATGAAGCATCAGATGGACGAAGGTGTCGTACACCTAGTTGTTAGACCGAACTAGGAGAGCGACAATTTCTTGGACCGAGTTGGTAGTCGATCATCGAGGATAAGGTCGAATAATTAGGGACCGGTAAAAGAAGCATCGATAGGCAAAAGTCGTATGTAGATTTGAAGCGTAAGGAGATTGAGTACTCGAGGGTGATATGGTCTTCTTAAAGGTTTCTCCTTGGAAGAAGATATTAAGGTTCGTAAGAAGGGCAAGTTGAGTCCGCGGTTCATTGGGCCTTATCGGGTTTTGAAGCGAGTAGGCCCAGTGGCTTATCAATTGGAATTGCCTCGAGTTAGACAGATTCACGATGTTTTCACGCTCCATGTTAAGGTGTTATCGTCTTGACCTCGCTCATGTCCCGCCAGATTCTTGTAAATTGAAGTTCGATCGATTTGATCTTTGAGGAGGAGCCTGTGCAAATATTGGCTCGAGATGTTAAGGTTCTCGAAGGAAATCATCCCGTTAGTGAAAGTACTTTGGCATAATCATGGAAGGAAGAAGCTACTTGGGAATCGAAAGAGACTATCGTCAACAATACCTCAACTAGTTGGATCGTAAATTTCGAGGACGAAATTTCTTTAAGGAGGGTAGAGTTGTAACGCCCCAATTTTCGTGAATTCTGTGAATGTTGGCATAGGTTTAATTATGTTAGTGGGCCTCTAGAAGGCCCAAGCTTAAGATAGAACCCGACAATTTTGGTTAATTTTTGTTCCATAAGAAAAAGGGGGTGAAATTATGAAATAGAACCTATGTGAAAATGTTTGAAAATGCTATAGGCTAAATTGAAGTGGCCAAATAAATAGGAGTGCAAAATAGGAGGATTTGCATGACAAACCTCCCATTTTACATGAAGTGGCCGGCCATCATGTTGTTGTAGACAATATGAGCACTTGATATCCATAATTTATGGTACAAATTGATACAAATTGATAATGGGTTAGGTAAATGTTCCATGATAATGGATTAGGTAAATATTCCATGATAATGGGTTAGGTAAATGTTCCATGATAATGGTTTAGGTAAATGTTCCATAATGGGCATTTCATGTCTTTTGTATTAAAGAATTAAATGGATGAAATATGAAATTTTATTAAAAGAAAAAGGGGTGAAAAGAACAAAGTTTTGTCCATCTTTGTTCATCATAGCCTAAAGTTAGAGAAGAGAAAGGAGAGGAGAAAGCTCTTGAATGTTCGGTCACTTAGGGAAGAAAATTGAAGGTAAGTTCATGGTAGTTTGCTTCTATCTTGATGTTCATGAGTTCTTCTTGATTCTACCTTAACTCTTGAAGCATATTTTGGTTTTAGTTGTGTTGTGAGCATTTAGTCATGAATTAAAATGAAGGAAATGGTTGTTGTTTCATGTTCTTTTGATGAAAAATGGAAGATAGGTGAAGTTGAGCCAAACAAATGAGCATGCATGTGCCTTAGATGTTAAAGGGAAAAATCGGCTAACATGTTGTGCTTTAAAATGATGAAATGGAGATTATACTTAAGTAAAATCATAGATATGTGATGATTGATTGGTGATATACATGTTTAAATAATATGCATGCAAGTTATGTGTGAAAGAGTGATTTGGTAATAAATCTGCTTGGGACAGCAGCAGTAATGTTACTTTGGAAAATCACCATAAATTGTGGGAGATGAATTAGAAGCTGAATAAATTATGTAATTAAAGCTTATTGAGTCTAGTTTCAAATGAAATAAACAAGAACATATTTTGAATTCTGTACAATGAGAAATTTGATTCGTAATGAAGAGTGGTCAGATTAGTCAAACAGTGAAACATGGGAAACTTTAAGAAAAATCTAGTATTGATTGGCCAAACAAAAAATTCTAAAAGTTTTATGGATAGAAGATATATGAGTCTATTTTCAGAGAAAATTAACGACACTTGATTTGGAGTTTCGTAGCTCAGTTATAAATGATTTAGTGACTGTTGCTCGGGAAGATAGCTTGCAGTGAAATTATGATTATGTGGTAAACAAGGACAAAATTTGTTAATGAGTTGCTTATTGATTTCTTATAAGCTTACTATGATCTGTAGGTGTGGTTGGCGAATATTGTAAGGGGTTAATACGTAGTTCGTATTTGAATAGTTAGATTAATGTGTTAGTAATCCAATTGTAGGCGGTTAGTGTGGATCTCACAAGATATCATCGCAAATGTGTGTGTAACTAACACCCTCTTTCTTAGTCTAGATTGGCAAAAGTCGAAAAGCCGAAATGCCAAAAACCGGTATTTTGTAGATTTCTGAGTGTGCGAATGCTTGTGAGGTAAATCGATTAATGTTTTTGGTAAGCTGCAATGTTTGGACTACAAAGTGCGTGACTTCTGTGCCCTCGATATTTTTGGGCTTAATGGGCCAAAATTGGAATGATGGGCCAACGGGCCCAATTCGGTAAGAACCCTCGGTAGTGATTCTGTTAGTACGTGAAAAGTAGGAATATGCATGAAAAACCCTAAATTAGATAAATTACTGAAATACCTTTAATAAGTGGAAAATTTACAATTTTACCCCTAGTAGATAAATTACCGAAATACCCCTATGGTTAAATTAACCTAAATGCATGTTTGACTGTTGTTATTTACTGCATGCCATGTTGTTATTATTTGATGCATGGGATTGGGATATTGACGGAGGAAGTACTGAAAGTGGCTTGTCCACGTCTTGGAGGCTTTGCCTCAATTCTTTGATAATCGAGCAGTTAAGGTCAAGAATCGTGGAGTGTTAAATGGGTGGGTTGAGCTATTCCCACATGGAGTGTAGGGTGGTACGGGTGGAGTGTAGTGGTTGGTGGGTTGAGTAGTCTCCCAAATGGTTTTGCATATGTTATTGATGTTGCATGTATTTTAAAATGGGCCTATGGGCCATCATCATTATCTGAATAAGGGCTAAGGCCCGGTTTATTGTAATCAAAAGGGCTCGGTCTAGTACCATTGTTACCTAAATGGGCTTAGGCCCAATAGGCTTGAGCTGACTTGGGCTTTGAATGGATTTTCCTTACACACTGAGTTTCCCCAAACTCACCCCTTTTATTTTCATCCACGTAGGTAATCCCCAACCATAATGGGCTTGGAGCTGTGAAGGAATTTAGAGTGGCCACCCGTTCTGAAAGTTTGATTTTCTTCTGGTGAACTGGACATCCTTTTATTTACGTTTGAAGTTTTGGGTTTCTAAATGTAATAAGGCCGCTTAATTATTTTTGATGGTTTTAATATGTATTACTAATATAGGTATTACTTATTTTAACTGTTGAAATTGGATAGCTTTAGGGCGCATTTTCAAAAACAACAATTGATTTCAAAATAACACGACAACAAACAAAGCTTCCGCAATAAAAGTATTTTCCAAAAATAATCACTTTTCCTAAAAATGACTTAATCAAATCGGTTTCCTAGAAATATCCATGACGTTAAGGTGTGGCAATGGCGGTATGCATGTCTAGGATTGGATCCGTAGGGAGCTTGGTACTTAAGCAGTCCGATGGACTCACTACCTCTTTTCCGGTTTCCTACTTGGTGCATAGCTTCCATTCACTTTAACCTATAATGAAATTATCTTTTAAAACAGTAAGTAAGTTTTTCAGGATCAACAATATAAAATATTTTGAACGCTTCGTTGTGGCATGTCGGATCCAGTCACAACGTTTGGGCTAGGTTTGGGGTGTTACAGAAAAGGTAAAACTTTTATATTTTTTTTTATTTTTTTATTTATATTTCTTTTTATCTATGTATATATATATGTATTCTTTTTGAAAGAAGAGAGAAACAAAAAATAAAAGGAAATATGCTATGTATTTGAAAGTAGAAAATATAGGTATATAGAAACTAAAAATGAACAAAACCTTTTATTTCTTGAATGAGTTTTGATCAGCTTGATATATATTCTTAGTGTTTGAATCTATTCTGTTATTCTCTTGTTTGAATCCCCTCTAAAAAAATCCTCTCGATTTTTGCTTCTAATCGGCTTATATAGCCATTCATGCAAGTCTATTTCCCTATATTTTGCTAATTGCGTATTCTCCTTGTCTTGCAGATGGTGGTTGAACGGTGGCATGGGGGTGGATAGAGGTGATGGGACAAAAACGGCGATCTGTAGGTAGCAGACAGAGGAATGGGCATGCTGGTGCTGCAGGGTTGGTGGCGCAAGTGGGAACCGGAAGTGGGGCTAGGGTTTTGGGTAGTTTGGGCTGATTGGGCTGATGCATTGGTTTAGTGGGTCAGTTTAGGTGGGCTAGGTTGGTGGGGATTAGGGGGTTAGCTGTAATGGTAGGCTAATTGGGCTCTTGGGTTTTGGGGTTTGGGTCTGGTTGTAAAGGGTATGAAGTTGGGCCCAAAATTGGCCTGCAACAGTATGTATATTTATGTTATTTATAATTATATATGCATGAAATGTTAATGTATATTGTGTAATTTATATCGTTATTTATCATTTTCTATACTATATTTGCATGTAATGTTGAAGTATGCATCATGTAGTTTATATTATTTAATATTGATATCTTGTAATATGCTAAATGCATCATTGTTTTAAAAATTTATACTTCATTTAATCCAAAAGATTTTTTTAAAAAATGAGGCAATGTTTTTGTAATTAGGAATTCGGGAAGTAGTGCCCTAACATGCTGGGTTGCGATTTCCTATTTGTCTAAATGTCTAAAGTATCCTTCTAAATAGATTTTGTAAATCACAAGATGATTTCAGTTACGAAAGTTTAAGAATATCGTGTCCAATCATGCTGGATGTGATATTTGTATTCTTTTGGAGTGAAGGAATCTCAATTTTCAACTCAAATTATTCCAGTTTCAAAAGGGATCCTACTTTTAAATTCTTTCAAACTTTTGACATCAGGACAGAAAACTATTCAATTTGGTACCAATTTTGGGCGTTACGAGGGTACTAATCCTTCCTCGTGCGTAACCGAATCCTGAACCTATTTTCTCACATTCTTCGTAGACCAAAATGTTTTATAAAGTGATCCAATCACAACTAAAAAGATTGGTGGTGACTCCCATTTTCAAAATTCTCTTTTTTAAAGAAATGGTTTCGATAGTTTAATTATGTTTTATTTGTAAGAAAGAATATTGTTGGTCTTGAGCAAAATCATTTAATTATGTATTATTTGTAAGACACAATTTTGTCAGTCTTCAACAAAATCATTTAATTTTTTAGTATTGAGAAAGTTGCTCGTGTTGTAAAATTATATATTGTAAGTTAAGTGAAATTATTTTGGAATGTTGCAAATGTAAAATTATATTTTGTAAAATATAATTTGTGAATTATGTAAATTGATAGTTATTTGAAATGTTGACAATGTAAAATAATTTTATTTAAATTATTTATGTAATGTGAATTAATCATTTGATAAGGGCATATTTAAAAGAAATCAAGAAATAGAGGACCAAAAAGTAAAGAAAGTTTGGGAAAAAATGAGAAAGAAAGAAAAGAAAGTGGGAGAGGGAGTTGGCTTCAAAACATAATGAAAAAGGATTGATTTGTAAAAAAAAAAAACTAAGACATTTTTAAAAGAAATAAAAAATAAAAGAACCAAAAAATAAATATAAAAATGCTTATTGGCCGGTCACATCACGTCAGCAACGTGACTAGTCAGGGGGATCCACTTCTTTCTTTTTAACGTAAGAAAAAACCCTTATGTTGTTGAGGTCAGCTGCCTCTTTTAAAAGGGAGGGTGGAACTCTCTTTTGGTCCCCCTTAGAGTTTTGAAATAAAAGAGAAGAGAACAGAAGAGAAGAGAAAAATAAAAGGAGTTTAACTAACCCATTCTATTAAATTTTGCAGTTCCTATGGATGTCGTATTTTGCACCAAACTTTGTAACCCTTATTTCACATTGGGTACACGTAGAAACAAATGTGTGGTGCGTTAACATGCTGGTGCTAAACTTTTCAACCATTGAGTGGTACAACACCAATCAGGTTATGTGATAGTTTGGATGCAAAAAATTTGTGTTGAATGTTCCACAACGATATTATTATGTCCACGGTAAGATCAAAAAGGGAAAAGATAGAACAGATTGGGCTGTGGAACACCAGTATTATATAGCTCTATGGAATGCCTGGTATGAGCGGTAGCCTGAGATGCACTCCTGTATGTTTGACTTCACTCCCTCAAAGGAATACATGGTACATGGCTTGAGGGCTATGGTGAGCAACTCATAGTAGTACCAGATCTTGGCTACAGATGAGAAAATCAACTTGTAGTGGAGCCGACGTGGAGGACCAACCTCCGAACACACACATTTCATCGGGCCAATGGCTTGACGCTTTTGGGGAGGGGTCTTTTAGCAAAGCATATCACCGGAGATGGGCAGTTGTAGTTCAAGTTACCAGTAACCGCAATCCCCAATAATGTTTGATATGTTTGGATCGACACCTATCGATAATACCATGACGCCCGATCCTACTGATGTGTACTGTTAGAATTAAGTGACCCAAATTCTTATTTAAATAAAATACGATGGAAAATAAAATAAAAGTAAAATCCATATAGAACTAGACTTCTTTTATTTTATTTTAGAATAAGGTTTTAAACCTTATTAAACTCCATCTATTTTATATTGATTAGGATAAGGTGTTTCAATCCTACTAGAATATGGCTTTGCAAGCCTATAAATAGACATAGTCTATTCCTCTTGTATTTGAGTAAAAATTTTTCGACATAGTAAATTTTCTTCTCCTCTTGCCTGTGGTTTTTTTCCAAAGGGTTTCACGTAAAATTTATGTGTTCTTTATTTTTATTTATTTTATTCTATTTTATTTTCACAAATTGGTATCGAGCTTCCGGTTATTCATCTCGATCACGGTAATGGCGTCTTTGAAGTATGAAATTCATTGTTGGATCGCAACACCGATTTGCGTTGTGGAAAATTAAGATGCAAGCGCTTCTTGCACGATAGATCTAGAGGATGCCCTGCTAGGATAGATAAGATGCCTTCGACATTAACAGATGAAGAGAAGAAGCGTAAGGATCGAAAGGCATTAACACAATTACATCGCATTTGTCCAACGAAATTTTGCGGGATGTGATGAAAGAGAAAACGCATTGCATTATGGAAGAGGCTAGAACAAATATGTATGTCGAAAACTCTAACAAGCAAGTTGCATATGAAGCGTCGTCTTTATGCTCATCGTTTGGAGGAAGGTGCGTCAGTACACGAACACTTAACAGTGTTTAAAGAAATTCTCTCAAACTTGGAGGCCATGGAGGTTCAAGATGATAAGGAAGATCTAGGGTTGATTCTACTTTGTTCGTTGCCCCGTCTTATTCAACCTTTAGAGACACGATTTTATATAGCCGCGAGTCTCTCACGGTTGATGAGGTTTATGATTCTTTAACCTCGTATGATAAGATGAAGCATCTTGTGGTTAAACCCAACTCTCGGGAGAGGGTCTCATTGTTCGTGGGAGATAAGACCGAATGTTGATGATGATCGTGGTAGAACACAGAACGGAATCCTCGTGGTAAATCTAAGGGTAGATCGAAATCTTCAAACAGAGGTAAAACTTGCAACTTCGCAAGAAGAAAGGGCACATTAAATCTGAGTGCTATAAGCTACAAAATAAGATTAAAAGGAGGCTGCGAATCAAAAGGGAAAACAGATGAAAAATTCCGTGAAGTGATGTTGTAGAAGACTACGGCGATGGTGAACTTCTAGTTGCTTCATCAATGATTCTAAAGTAAGCGAGGTGGATACTTGATTCAGTTGCACCTTCCACATGAGTCCCAATCGGGATTGGTTTACAACTTATGAAACAAGATCTCAAGGTGTTGTTTTGATGGGAAATAATGCTTCATGTAAAATCGCGGTGTTGGAACAATTAAAGTTAAGATGTTTGATGGAGTTGTCGAACACTTAGTGACGTGCGGCATGTTCCGAATTGAAAAGAAATTTAATTTCGTTGAGTACTCTTGATTCAAAAGGGCAGATACACAATTGAAAGTGGGGTTTTAAAGATTTCAAAGGGTCCCTTGTTGTGATGAAAGGGCAAAGAAAGATTGCCAAGTTATATGTTTTACTGAGGTTCTCTCATTCTCGGTGATGCAAATTGCCGCTTCCTCTTCCTTGTCGATGATGATATTACTAAACTTTGGCATATGCGCCTAGGGCATATGAGTGAGAATGGCATGGCGTAATTAAGCAAAGAGGACTTCTTAATGGGCAAGGAATTTGCAAACCGAATTTCGTGAGCACTTGTGTTTTGGGAAGCAAAGAGAGTTCGATTCACTAGAGGAATCCATAACACGAAGGAAACGTTGGAGTATATCCATTCGATCTGTGGGGCCATCCAGAGTGCCTTGAAAGGTGGAGCTAATTATATGCTAACCTTTATTGATGATTTTTCCGAAAAGTTTGGGCGTTCTTCCGAAGCGAAAGCGATGTGTTTTCCACATTTAAATCTTGGAAAATTATGATTGAAAAACAGACGGAAAACAGATAAAATACCTCCGCATGCACAATTGCTTAGAGTTACATTACGATGAGTTTAATAGATTGTGCAAGTCGGAAGGATCATGAGACACTTGACAGTTCGTCATACTCCACAAAAAAGCGGCGTTGCGAGAACGAATGAACGAACGATCATGGAGAAGGTTCGATGTATGTTGTCAAATGCCAACTTACAAAGTCATTTTGGGCGAAGCGACCTCATCGCATGTTTTTGATCAACCGATCTCCATCCGCTGCCATTGAGAAAAAGACTCCACAAGAGGTATGGTCCGTAATCCCGCTAATTATTACGATTTAAAGATTTTTGGGTGTCTCTGCGTATGCTCATGTTGATAATGGAAAATTGGAACCAAGATCCATTAAATGTGTTTTCTTGGTTATAAAGTGGTGTAAAAGGCTATAAGTTATGGTGTCCTGAAAATAGAAAAGTTGTGATTAGCGAGATGTTGTTTTTGATGAAACCGCTATGCTACCTAACTTATCTCTTAAAGACTCTTCCAATAAAGAAAACCAAAAGCGGTGGAGCATCGATTAATACGAAATCAACTCCTCAAGCCAAGACAAAAATTGAGAATAGAGTTGCTTCTTCACCGCAATACTCTATCGCCAAAAACAGGACAAGAAGAGAAATTAAACCTCCAAAGAAGTATGCCGAGGTTGATCTAGTTGCTTATGCTTTAAATGTAGTGAAGATATAGATGCTAATCAAGAGCCATTTAATTATTCTCGAGGCGATTAGTGTGAAGACTCGAGAAAAGTGGATGTTTGCTATGCAAGAGGAGATGGAATCACTCCACAAAAAAGAACATGGGATCTTGTAAAACTTCCTAAAGGTAAAAAGGTCATTAGTTGTAAATGGGTGTTTAAAAAGAAAGAAGGGACTCGTGGAGTTGAAGAACCTAGATATAAAGCAAAGCTTGTTGCAAAGGGTTACATCAAATTCCGAGTGGACTTCACAGATGTGTTCTCTCCGGTTGTTAAGCATAGTTCGATTCGAGCTTTGCTTGGTATTGTGGCCATGCATGATTTGGAGCTTGAGCGGTTAGATGTAAAACTGCATTTTTGCATGGAGAACTTGAGGAAGATATTTACATGCAACAACCAGAGGGTTTTATAGTCTCGAAAAAGAGGACTATGTTTGCTTGTGAAAAAGTCCCTTTACGGTTTGAAACAATCACCAAGACAAGGGTACAAGAGGTTTGATTCCTTTATGACTTCTCATGATTTCAAAAGAAGTAGTTTTGACAGTTGTGTCTACTTTAAGAAAAATGTTGATGGTTCTTTTGTGTATCTACTTCTTTATGTTGATGACATGTTGATAGCGAAGAAAAGATAAAAGAGAGATAAGAAAGGTTAAAGCCCAACTAAGTGAAGAATTTGAGATGAAAGATCTAGGACCAGCAAAGAAGATACTTGGTATGGAGATTCTCGAGAGATAGAAAAGCAAGTAAATTGTACCTAAGTCGGAAGGGGTACATTGAGAAAGTTCTTTGCGAGTTCAATATGCGAGTGCTAAGCTCGTTAGTACTCCTTTAGCGACCCATTTCGGACTTTCATCGGCCTTATCTCCTCAATCGATAATGAGATTGAGTACATGTCACATGTTCCATACTCTAGTGCGAGAGGATCTCTCATGTATGCTATGGTTTGTTCACGCCCGTTTTATCATATGCGATCGGTGCGCTTAGCGATACATGGCGAATCTCGTAAAGAACACCGGAAAGCGATTCGATGGATTTTAAGATACTTACGAGGCACTACTAATGTTTGCTTACAGTTTGGAAGAACTAAAGATGGAGTTATAGGGTATGTTGATGCTGATTTTGCTGGAGACCTTGATAGAAGAAGATCTCTCACAAGTTACGTCTTTACAATCGGAGGTTGTGCAATTAGTTGGAAAGCCACTTTGCAAACTACGATCGCTTTGTCTACCACTAAAGCTGAGTACATGGCGATTCATCGAGGCTTGTAAAGAAGCTATTTGGTTGAAGGGACTATTTAGTGAACTCAATGAAGACCTTCAAATCAGCACGATATTTTGTGACAATCAGTGCCATCTTTCTTACAAAAGATCAAATGTTTCATGAGAGAACAAAACACATTGATATTCGGTATCATTTTGTTCGTGATATTATTGCTCGTGGTGATATTGTTGTGAGCAAAATTAGCACTCATGAAAATCCTGCAGATATGATGACTAAGTCACTTCCTATAACCAAGTTTGAGCATTGCTTAGACTTGGTTGGTGTTCATTGTTGAAGTTAAACCCTTAAGGGGTTTTTGGAAGAGGTGAAGAACTTGTTTATTGAAAGTTCGCGATGAAGAACTTGTTCATTGAGAATTTGTGTCAAGGTGGAGATTGTTAGAATTAAGTGACCCAAATTCTTATTTAAATAAAATACGATGGAAAATAAAATAAAAGTAAAATCCATATAGAACTAGACTTCTTTTATTTTATTTTAGAATAAGGTTTTAAACCTTATTAAACTCCATCTATTTTATATTGATTAGGATAAGGTGTTTCAATCCTACTAGAATATGGCTTTGCAAGCCTATAAATAGACATAGTCTATTCCTCTTGTATTTGAGTAAAAATTTTTCGACATAGTGAATTTTCTTCTCCTCTCCTGTGGTTTTTTTCCGAAAGGGTTTCCACGTAAAATTTATGTGTTCTTTATTTTTATTTATTTTATTCTATTTTATTTTTCACATGTACAATACACCCCAACGTCCACACCGTCAACGGAGGCTCGTAAATTGCTATACCTTGAATGATGATACCACTCCCGGTTCATTCCAATTTTGATACCTGTAAATTTCAAGTGTTATATCATATTTGTTTAATTGATTTATAATTCCACAAATTATGTATTTTTTGTATAACTTATAACATAATTTTAAAGTATTAAAATTTGTATATGTATTTATAATTAATTAAAAATATAAATTAATTTTAAATAAAACATAACACTAAAGACCTTAGCTAAAATTAAACACTAATGGTTTTAATTAAACTTAAAAGAACATTTCATTTTCAAAGTATCAAGCATGATTACAAATTTCATTTCCATAAGACCATAAAAAAAATCGATAGTTGAAACCTCAAAAAATACTTTTTTTTATAAAACTACGATTGTCTTCATTAATCTTGAAAAACGTTCATTTAATTAATCCAACCATTATTAAGACAAGATAGCGAATTAGGTGTGGTTTTTCAAAAAACTCAATGCACATAATTGACTTTGAAAAATATTTTGTTTATCTTGGTTACAAAGGAAAATATATCATACTATCCCAATTATTAACTTAGCTAAATAACATGCATAGTTTAATTTCTATATATATATATATATAAATCCGAAAATCCATTCTAAGAATGAAAATCATGCATGCATGAAAATCCCCAAAACAAAAATAGTCCCAAACCACAATTTCAAAAAAATTTATATTCCAAAACCGGATAATAATAGAAAAGAAAGCTAAATAAATAAAATCATAATGGTGTTTCGAGTCCCAAGTCTGAAGCCTGTTGTACGTCTGCATGCCAATTTTTGATCCTAAGTTTTTTCATTACCTGAGAAGGTGAAGTAATAGGGTGAGCTTAACAAACTCAGTGTGAGTCTAAGCAATCAAACATATTACATACATTTAAGCATTTTCTCATATAACCAAATAACACAATCAACATCAAATGTAACATTCTTATGTAACACGATCATGACATAATGCACATGTGAGTCCTACCCATACCATCCGCTACATACCATGATTTCCCCAGAACCCGCCTGCCAAACTCCAACGCATGTGAGGAAAGCTCGATGTTGTAGAAACCACCGTATGACATAAATGTAAAAAATCTACCAGATAACATATTTTGTGATAAAATCACCAAACCCCTCGATACTTCAGGTGTAGTGCACTGGCTAAGTATAAATGTGGACTTAATATGCCGCCAGTACTTCACGGAACTCCTTCGTCAACAATAAATAACCCACCCCAATGTAGATACAATATGTCACACAATCTCATACATAGCCATAAATCATACTTTCACATTTTATTGAAATTTTCAATATATGCCCTCAATTATCAAATACTTTTAGTGAATGAAAATAATATTGCAACTTTTAATTTACCAATAAAATGGTATCATTGAACAAGTCACAATTTCACTTTCATTTATAACTTTTCTTTGTATGCATTTATAGTAGTCTTTCAAACATATCATAACAAATCACTTGTACGAATATAGCATGCATAAGACTTATTTCATTCATAATCATGCCATACATACAACCCAAACATATATCAAACTAACCAAAAATTCATGACAATGTCGATCAATCAATCATTCAGTCAAACTGGAAAGATTGCTACCATGCCAAATAGTTAGGGCTCGTAACCTACTTGATTCGACCACTTACAAATTTAATTACTTAACTATTAAGCCAAGCTCAATCAGCAAGCTAAATCATCTATGCAATCATAATAAATGTAATTACCAATCAAGTTTTTATAGTTTAGATCTCAGACCTTATTTATGCTCTTTTGTAGCACACTAGTGAATCTTGTGGTTTTTTTAATAAACTTTAAAACGGACCTAAGTAAAATTAAAAAAAATCAGAATATAATTCAATTAATTCACCACTTAAATAGACCCTAAACACCGACTTTTGGGTTCAATCCAATCGTCACAATTACCATTATTTTTCGAATCCAAACTAGTTAGATTTCTTACACTATTTTGATGTGAATTGTACACACGAATGTCTTTCGGCTTTACTACTGATTTGGAGCATTCAGGTCAGCACCTAACATATTTAAATAATATAAAATAAATATCTAATCTTGATTAAAATCTTTCATTTAATCAATCCATAACCTTTTCCCAAAATCTATGTCGAAACAACTAACTAGTTTACGATTACCCACACTTACGCTTCCCGAATTGTCAAATCCGATTTGCCGATTGGTTAAGAATAATTTTTCCTAATTAAAACATGTTTCAAGGCTGATTATTAGGGGTTCAAGAACCCAAAATCATGCTAAAAAAATATGGGAAAGAATTCAAGAAAAACAATGCCCTTTCTTGCTCATAGGTGCACGCACCACCACTCGCAGTGGCCAATTTTAGGGTTGATCTAAAACCACTTTAGGAATTGATTAAAAATCTGGAAAAAGGCCCATTAAATATTTAAAAATCTCCCAAATTTTTTATCTAGAAATTTAGGTTTTTATTTATCAAGATTTAATAAGAAAACGAGAGAGAAAGAGATCTTACACAAGCTAGATGCTATGGGCAGCAATGACACTTCTTGGCAACGTTAGAAATCGATCTTGGAGACTTAAGATTTCAGATTTGGAGCTGATTTAATTAGATAAAAATGGTAGCAATATGATGGAGGAGATGATGCAAAATCTTGTGGCAAAAAGAAAATAAAAAAGATGATAAAACTAGGTGTTATGGCGTCGACAACAATGGAGAAAGAAAGAAAAAATGAAGATCAAAGAAGAAAGAAGATGGGGGGACGGCTAGGGTGAGAGAAAAAGGAATAAAGACAGATTATTTTGTGTAAAATTAACATTTATACATAGGTTACAAGGGTATGGATAACACACACATTAAAAACAAGAGATTTTTGCAAAATTTAATTATTTTGTAGGGGAAAAGATTTGAATTTTGAGACCTCAGATTAAACTACATGCTTTCACATTTAACAATAACTATTTAGCTAACTCCTTATTTTTGATATAATTCTACATTCTCATTAATCTAAATTTTGGGATGTTACAACAACCCTATTCCATTCATATGAAAAGACTATTCCATTATAGCATTATTCCATTCCAGTGAACCAAAGTTATATTAATGCTTTCACCTTTTAGGGTATGTCACACCCCAAAGCTTGGCCTAGTAGTTTCGAGTTAGAAGAATTAGATTTTTATTTTACTAACTAGCTTAAAATGAAATTTAATTTTGAGGTCTAATTTGAAAAAAAAATGGATTTTAATTGATTTAGGACCTAATTAGGAATGGGAAGAATTATGACTAACCAAAAGAACAAATTACCCAATTTTTTTTTTTAAATTGGTTTTCTACTTGCAACTAGTCACGTTTTCCCTTCTTTCAAAACCCTAAATCATTTAAAAAGTTCCCAAAAACTAAAATCAGAGAGTTCTTTCAAAATCAATTTATCCCTTCAAATTTATTAACTTCCCAAACACCAAAACAACCTCCATTTCTAACAAAATCACGTTTTCTTCCCCAAATTCATCATTGTTTTTCTTGAGTTCAAATCCCAAATCAGAGTTGTAGATTGTGTAACACCCCGTACCCGAGTCCGTTACCGGAGTCGAATACAAGGTGCACACAGACTTAACTTAATTGTTTTCGCAGTCCGTAAAAAAAATTTCCAGACAAGCTGGTTACTGCATCACTGTCGCCTTAAAAATCATATCTGGAGTTTCAAAACTCGAAAATCAGTTTTGTAATTTTTCCCTGAAACTAGACTCATATGTCCATCTACAAATTTTTTCTAGAATTTTTGGTCAAGCCAATTAGTACAGTTTATTAGTTAAAGTCTCCCATGTTACAGGGGTCGACTACACTGACCTTCGTGCGTTACAACTTGAATATCTCCCTGTGCAGGGCTTCAATACTGATGCCGTTTATTTCTATAGAAACTAGACTCAAATAGGAATCTATACATATATGGTATGACTCCTAATTATCTCTGGTTAATTTATAATGAATTTCCAAAGTCGGAACAGGGAATCCAGAAACCGTTCTGGCCCTGTTTCACGAATACTTAAATATCTCTCAATATACAACTCATATGACCGTTTCGTTTCTTCCATATGAAAGTAGATTCATCAAGGCTCATTTACATAATTTATTCACTATTTAATTCCACTCCTGCTATTTTTAGTGATTTTTCACATCCACACCACTGCTGCTGTCAGCATCTATTACTAAAACAAACTATGCCTATTTCATGACTTTTCCTTGATTTAACTAATAATTCATCATGCATGTCCCAAATTATAACCATGATTTGTGTCCAAACATCACAAAACCAATTCCAACCGAACATTTATGCCATTTTCGCATGGCTAAAAGTTTACATACCAAATTTCAACAAAGCATAACAGCCTATACATGCCGAAATGTACTCCTAGACCAACTACGAAGAAAATACCAAAAGTTGTTAGCCGGTGTGATGACTTCGATGACGGTCCCGAATACGCAAAAAGTCGAGTCCAAGAAACCTAAAATAGGTGACAAGCAAACACCGAATGAGTATATAACTTAGTAAGTCATAAGCAATGCACTACCAACCATTAATAACATTATCGCAAGAGGAAACAAAATGGAACGAGACTAATTACTCCATTCAAATCGAACTATACCATAGTTCCTTAGACCTTTCGATTCAATCTCATACCAAGTTACACATTCACATTCCATATACTAATCAATAGGATATTTGAAGCATTTTTATACACCATTTTGTTTTCATTACATTCATACATCTACATGGCTTTTCACTTATTCCACGATAATTCTTATGTACGTGACTTCAATTTAACTTGTCACATAGGTTCGAAGCTTACCAAGCTCAACTCCAAATATAAACATAGCGCCTATTAGCCATGAAATCAAGGTACTTACCCGATCCGCTGTCCGTGATCGACTCAATAATGTCGCACACTCAGTGTCAATAGTGATTCAAAAGCATATAGTGAGTCCGCACACTTAGTGCTATATAATCAACTCGCACACTTAGTGCTATATGATCAAACTCGCACACTTAGTGCTGTACAAATTTTAAACCCGCACACTTAGTGCCATTCTCATGATCACAAATGTTTATACCCGCACACTTAGTGCCAAAATCAACAACGCAATACATCTCACCTCTTTTCTTTTCATTCAATACTTTCATCACCACATACATACATGTATATAAATTTATCATTCCTTTTGGCATAATTACATAGACATTATGTCTATTTAAATCAATACAAAATATATGCTTAGTGACCTACCTTGTGTGGTGTAAAATAATTCCAAGTCGGCTACTCGATGACCTTCGATTTCCCCTTGTTGGACGCCTCTCCTTTAGGATCTTGAGCTTAAACAAACAAATTAACTCATTCAACCGCTTTGCTACACACATTGATATTCACAATTTAATGATTTTATGACATACGGAACGGCATGGTAAAAATTTTTATCTTGCTACCTCATGCTCTTAGCTATTCGGCTCATAACCATATGCTATAGCCCTACTATCAATAATCCAATCACACATGCATATATATATATATGGCCGAATGTACAAAGCATAGACTCATCATCACCTATGCTCTTAATTTGATGGCCGAATATGCATACATGTATATACACTATTGATCAATCACTAACATTGCACTTCACCTTAATAGCTAGCTTAGCAAACCTTGATTTAACACATAGTTGTTCATAACACAACTTAAGCATACTCTCCATTCCATCAACTCCAAAACTTAATGTCTTACTCAAAAATGCTAAAAAGAAAATCCAAGAGTCATCAATCCACCATCACATGTATCATTAACAAGCTTCATATTTAGCATGCAATGACATTAACACAAAATCTACCTTGGCCGAATATCATCCCCATGATATAGCAAAGTTTTGAACCATGGACTAATTAGAACTCAAGCTAGCAACTAAGAACATGCATGAATCTCATGGCACAACCTCAAACATACCTTAATCTAGACACAAGTATGGCCAAACTTCCTCCTAATCCTCTTCCAAACCAAGCATGAAGCAAGAACCCTTCCTTCTTCCTTAGAATTTCAGCTCAAAGAAATGAAAAAAGGATGAACAACAAATTTTTTCTTCTCTTTTCTTCAACTCACGGCAAAGGGGGACACTCACCATTCTCTTTTTTTTGTTCCTTTCATTATTAGATTCCCATGCTCATTATTTTATTTTTTCTTACATACACCATTGTCCCAACATGTTTTATGACATGTTTTTACCCATAATCCTTGTCATGGCGGCCACTAGCTATTAGGGGAAATTTGACATGCAAGTCCCCCTTTGATTACATGCACTATTAGGTCCTTATAGATTAGCCTATCACATTTCAAAAGTGTCACACAAGTCCTAATAACTGAATTCACATGCAATCGACTAAATCAAGCTTGAAATTTTCACACATTCATAAATACATATTCTAGACAATAAATATTACGTTCAAACATTTCGGTGACTCGGTTTAGCAGTCCCAAAACCATTTCCCGACTAGGGTCAATTTTGGGCTGTCACAACTCTCCCCCACTTAAGAAATTTCGTCCCCGAAAATCTTACCGGTAAATAGGTTTGGGTATCGCTCTTTCATAGAGTTCTCAGGTTCCCAAGTAGCTTCTTCCATCCCGTGTTTGAGCCATAACACTTTTACTAACGGAACCCTTTTGTTTCGCAACTCCTTCACTTCACTAGCTAGGATACGAATCGGTTCTTCTTCATAACTCATATCGGCTTGAATTTCAACCTCTGATGGACTAATTACGTGTGACGGATCCGATCTATAACGTCGAAGCATCGAAACATGGAAGACGTTGTGAATCTTTTCAAGTTCAGGGGGCAAAATCAAACGATACGCAACTGGACCGACTCGTTTGGATATCTCATATGGCCCGATGAACCTCGGACTCAATTTGCCTTTACGGCCAAATCTGAGTATCTTTTTCCAAGGTGAAACTTTAAGAAACACTTTGTCTCCCACCTAATACTCAATGTCTTTTCGTTTCAGATCCGCGTACGACTTTTGACGATCGGAGGCTATCTTCAGATTTTCACGGATTACCTTTACTTTCTGTTCAGCATCTTTAATCAAATCCACCCGAAAATTTTGCTTTCGCGAGCTCGGTCAAAACAATGGTGTACGGCATTTACGCCTGCACAAGGCCTCGTAAGGCGCCATCTTAATACTTGATTGAAAACTATTGTTGTGGCGAATTCAATCAAAGGTAAATACCGTTCCCATGAACCACTAAACTCGAGGATGCAACATCTCAACATATCCTCAAGTATCTGAATTATCCGCTCGGATTGACCATCGGTTTGGGGGTGAAAGGCGGTGCTGAAATGCAACTTGGTACCCAAAGCTTCTTGCAATTTCTTCCAAAATCGTGAGGTGAACCTTGGATCTCTATCCGACACGATAGAAATAGGTACCCCGTGTAATCTCACAATCTGAGAAACATACAATTCAGCTAATTTATCCATTGAAAAATCCGTACGCACGGGGATAAAGTGAGCCGACTTAGTCAATCTATCAACAACAACCCAAATCGCATCTTTCTTACTTGCCGACACTGGCAACCCAGATACAAAATCTGTGACAGCCCAAAATTGACCCTAGTCGGAATGTGGTTTCGGGACCACAAAACCGAGGCGTAAAAATAATTTAAAATTTATTTTGATGCCTATAATATATGTGTATTCATGTGTGACATTTTTGATGGTTCGATTTAGTGTTATAAAGGTGAATTTCACTAGAAAGGACCTAGTAGTAAACTTTGAAAGTATGATGGGGAAATGTGTGATGACTAGTTGAAAATGCATGCAAAATTAAGGGATTTGCATGTCAAATTCCCCAAAGATGGCATAGTGGCCAGCCATGACATGGTTTATGGGCAAAGAAAACATGTTGAAACATGTTTTGTTAATGCATGATGTATTAAATGATAAAAAAATTAATGATGTTGGATGAGAAATAAAAAAATGTGTGTGAGTGTGGCATTCCCCCATTGCCGTGCAAGTGAAAGAAGAACAAGAAAAAAATTGTTCATCCTTGTTCTTTCCTTTTTGGCCGAAAATACTAAGGGAGGAGATAGGAGTTTTGCTTCATGCTTGGTTTGGAAGAGAACAAGAAGGAGATTTGGCTATACTTGTATCAAGATTAAGGTATGTTTGAGGTTGTGTCATGAAGTTCATGCTTGTTTTGGTTGCTAACTTGATGTGCATGTTAGCCATGGTTCAAATCCTTGTTATGCCATGAAAATGGTATTTGGCCAAGGTTGATATTGTGTTAAAGCCATTGCATGCTAAATGTGAAGCTTGTTGATGATGCATGTAATGATGGATTGACTACTCTTGAAATTTCTTTTAGTATTCTTGAGTAGGGCATTGAAATCTTTGTTTAACCATGACCGAAGTTGAAAAGGTATGGTTGTGATGTATTCGCCATGGTGCATTCATGAGCATGATTTATGCTTGTTACTTGAATGGTAAAAATTTGTGTTTTAGATGGTTATGAACACCTTGAGATTCGCCATGCACCTATATGTGTATATGTTTGCACATGATGTTTTGGTTATGAAGTAAGTGATAAATATGTTTGCTTAAAGAAGAAAATGTTGAAGAATGGTTGTGAAATTGCAAGTACATTCGCCTAGTACACATATGATGTGAAAATCTTGGAATTTATTGTTGATTTGGTGCAAGTATGACTAAGTATAATCGGCCATATGAGTGCTTGATGCTATATTATAAGTATTGAGCTACAATATGTAAAGCATTAGCTAGTAAAATGTGTGCCATTCATGTGTGGTGTTAAACATGTAATTGGCCTCAACATCAACATGCATAATCGGCCATGAATGAGTGCCTAAGAGGTTGTGTTGTTCGCCATGAGTAAGCATGTTGAAGGCTTTGTGTGTTAAGTCGATTCATGAATTTCGTACTTATGTGACTTTAATGTCTAGTGAATATATGTGGGCTAAGTGCCTTGAGTTCTTCTTTTCGATACTCAAATGATTGAATCAAATTATTTGTTAAATTAAGCTCAAGAGCAAAGGGGACCAAATCCGATAAAGGGAAGGAAAAAGTAGTCGAATAGCCATCGAATCGCTCGACAACATCCGAGGTAAGTTTTCGAGTATCGAAACTTAGATTTTGATTCGATTGAATGAAGTAATAAGCAATCGAAATTCGCCTTGTATATGGCCATTGAGCCGAAATGATATTTTTGTTAAGTGAATTTTGCATAAAAGTTTTGTTGTGAAAATGAAACAAAGATGTGCATGAATGTTCGAGTGATATCCGGCTAAGCCAAGGCAATTGTGCGACCAGATATCGGGCTAAGCCCAAGGCAATTGTGCGAAGCTATGATATCTGGCTAAGCCCAAGGCAATTGTGCGAGTTGTGATATCCGGTTAAGTCCCGAAGGCATTTGTGCGGGTTACCATAACCGGCTATGTCCCAAGGTGTTTTGAACAGTAGCTATATCCGGATAAACTCAAGGTATGTGATTCAAATTTATAAGCTGCTGGAAAATTTTCAGTTAATGCACTTGTGAAATTCCCAACAAGGTATGTTTTGTGTGTGCTTTGTACACTATGAGTAAGTGCGTTGAATATTCGCTCCAATGATAAACGAGCTATCGGCCTTAACTAAGCCATTGTTTGTGTATGAAAATAAGAGTTGGGATTGTGAAGTAAGCATGTCTTTGAGAAATTGTGCATATGAATTATTGTTTAGCTACTTGAATGCTATGCTTTGGTTTTGTGTATATTATGGCTCGAAACTTACTAAGCATAAATTGCTTACTCCGTTTCTTTGTTTCTCTGTTATAGATTTTGCTCATTAGCGATCGGATTCGGGATCATAGAAGTTGAAGTCAACCACACTATCAAAGCTCTTTTTGGTACTCCTTTAGTTGAGTTCGGATATGGCATGTATAGGACCACCCTCGGTTGTTTTTAAGTACTTGTGATGTATATGTGTACGGCCATGCGAAATTGGTTCGTAAAAGTGGAGTATGGAATTTGACCATATGTGGTTTGTAATTATATTTGGTTTCATGATGTGGTTATGGTTTGGAATGAGAGAGTTGGTCACATGATCAGCCATTGGGATGGCTAAATATGATCACATGTGGACCTAAGTATGACTAGACTATAGTTGGTCCATGGGAACTACAATATAGGTAAAGCCTACCTTAAAAACAGAGGCTGCCAGCTGCAGTGATGTGGATATGAAAAATCACCAAAATTTGTAGGAATGGTGTTAAATAGTGAATAAATTATGTGATCGAACCTTGACGAGTCTATTTTCATATGAAAGTAACGAAACAATCATATGATCAGTATACCGAGAGATATTAAAGTTCTCGTGAGACAGGGCCGGAACAGTTTCTGGGTCCCCTGTCGCGGCTTTGAAAATTTTCCATAAATTATCCAGAATGAATTAGAAGTCATGCCTTATATGTGCAGATTCATTTTTGAGTCTAGTTTCATTGAAAACAAACGGTATCAGTATTGAAACCCTGTACAGAGAGATATTCAAGTTGTAACGCGTGAAGGTCAGTGTAGTCGACCCCTGTTACATGGGCGACTTTAACTAATAAACTGTACCAATTGGCCCGACCAATAATTCTAGAAATAAATCCATGGATGTATATATGAGTCTAAATTCAGGTAAAATTTACGGAATCAGTTTCCGAGTTGTGAAACTCGAGATATGCTTTTTAAGGCGACAGCGACGCAGTTTTCCAGCTTGCCTGGGAATGTCAAATTGGTCGCTGCCATAAGTGGTTTTGGCTTGTTAACCCCTCGTGTCCGACAGTGGCAACGGTCTCGGGTTCGGGGTGTTACAATTTTATTGGTATCAGAGCTATGGTTTAGTCGATTCTAGGACTACCGTGATATGTTTGGGGTCTAGCTATACATGCCATTAAGTGATGAATTGATAGTGTGGTGATTTCGACCATTTGACTTTGTGTTTGTGTATAGCAATGGATCCCGATCCCAACCGAGCAATAGTCGATGATCTGGAGAGTGTGGCGCTTGCTCCGCGCAAGGGACAGCGCCGACGGACTCTCAACCTATTGCCAACAATCCGAATGATGAGGCTAAGCAAGCCTTTTATAGTGTGATGAATGATTGGTTTAACCAATACATTCGAACTAACACTACTGTTCCACGACCTCCATTCCCGACTAATGCAACCCCGCAAGACCTACAATACCTCCGAGAATCGACCAAGTAAGGTCAAGTAAGCCCCGATCTCAGATTCAAAACGTGGGGCCACCGAATTTAAAGCTACGGATGATGACGATGTCGAGCAAGCTGAATTTTGGATGGACAACACTATCCGGTGCTCGATGAGCTATCTTGCACACCCGATGAATGCTTAAAGTGTACTATCTCCTTGCTACGCGATTCGCCTACTATTGGTGGAGTACTCGACTTCACAGTGCCTAGAGAGCAAGTAACTTGGGAGTTCTTTCTAACCGAGTTCCGAAAGAAGTATATCAGTCAGAGATTTATGGACCAAAAAACGAAAGGAATTCCTTGATCTTAAGCAAGGTTCCATGTCGGTTACCGACTACGAACAAAAATTTGCGAGGCTTAGCCGGTACGCGCGCGAGTGCATTTCTTCAGAAGCTGTGATGTGTAAACGCTTCGAAGATGGACTAAACGATGATATAAAGCTGTATGTTGGCATTTTGGAAATCCGAGAGTTTGTGGCTCTTGTCGAGCGAGCGTGCAGAGCCGAGGAGCTCAGTATGGAGAAAAGAAAAGCTAAAGTGGAAGCAAGGGAGTTTCGTAAGAGGTCTTCGAGGAAGCCCTTCCCACAGTCATCAAAGAAATTTAGAGATGGCTTAGGCCGGTCTAGAGACATTTCGGGCTTTTCTAGACGAGACCGCGATCGACCCCCTATGGGCACGCTGAGTCACTTGATCGCCGTGGTTGGCAATGATCGTCGAGATGAACGGAGTGCCAATATTGTGGCAAATGGCATTCGGGAGTTGTAGATTCCGTGGATCGCTCTCATTACAAGTGCGGATCGATCGATCATTTCATTAAGGATTGCCCGAGCTTATCTGGACAAAACGTAAATCAAAGTGGGAACCCGGGTGCTACCACAACTCGAGGTAGGCCGTCTAGAAACACGGGCAATGCTAGTGGCGGTCAGAGAGGATCTAGAGATGCCACCATCAGATCTGAGGCTCGTGCTCTGCTAGGACTTATGCCATACGCCAAGACGCCGAGGATGCTGCCTCACCAGATGTTATTACCGGTATCCTCACTCTTTTCGATACTAATGTGATTGCTTTGATTGACCCTAGTTCTACTCATTCTTATATATGCGAAACCTTAGCATCCAGTAAGACTTTGCCCATTGAGTCTCATGAGTTTGTAATCTGGTGTCAAACCCTTGGGTCATTACGTGCTCGTCAACAAAGTGTGTAAGAAAAGTCCCCTAGTATTTTGAGGTTCTTGTTTTCCCACGGACTTGATGCTTTTGCCATTCGGCTAATTCGACGTTATTCTTGGTTTGGATTGGTTGACCATGCACGATGCGGTTGTAAATTGCAAAAGCAAGACTATTGATCTGAGGTGCACGAATAACGAGTTAATTCGGGTTGAGTCTATGGACTTAAAGGGATTGCTAGCTGTAATATCAGCAATGTTGGCTCAGAAATACATAAGAAAGGGGTGTGAAGCATACCTTGCGTATGTTCTAGATGACAAGGAGTTAGAAAAGAAACCCGAATCTGTGCGGTGGTTTGTGAATACCGGATGTTTTCCTCAAGAATTGCGGGTTTACCACTGTTCGGAAATAGAGTTTGGCATCGAATTGGTACCGTACCATTCCAATTCGATAGCTCCGTGTCGTATGGCACCAACGGAAATTAAAGGAGTTGAAAGCTCAGTTGTAAGAATTGGTGGATAGAGGTGTTGCTCACTCGAGTTTTTCACCTTGGGGTGCGCCAGTGTTGTTTGTGAAAAAGAAGGATGGAACCATGAGGCTGTGCATCGACTATCGTCGACTTAATAAAGCGACGATAAAGAACAAATACCGTTATCACAGTATCGATGACTTGTTCGATCAACTGAAGGAGCCTCGGTGTTCTCGAAAATAGATTTGAGATCGGGCTATTATCAATTGCGAATTCGAGATTCGGATGTACCCAAGACGCCTTGAGCGAGATATGGTCACTACGAGTTCCTAGTGATGCCATTCGGCTTACTAATGCCCTGCGGTATTTATGGATTTAATGAATCGGATCTTGAGACCATACTTGGATCGGTTTGTAGTCGTGTTCATTGATGACATCTTGGTCTATTCAAGAAATGAGACCGAACATCTTTGAACACCGAGGTTAGTGCTGCAAATTCTACGGGATAAGCAATTATATGCTAAGTCCGGCAAGTGTGAGTTACGTTAAGAGAGGTTAGCTTCTTGGGGCATGTGATATCTGATCGGTATTCGAGTCGACCAACAAAATTTCAGCCATACTTAATTGGAAGCCTCAGAAATATTACTTGAGGTTCGAGCTTTTGGGGCTTTTCGGTTATTAATGACGATTTGTATAAGGTTTCTCAACGATAGCCACTCCGATGACGGCTTACTCCAAAAGGATGTTAAGTTCGAATGGACGGAGAAATGTCAGAAAAGTTTCGATCAACTGAAGACTTATTTGACTAAAGCCCCAATTCTAGTGCAACCCGAATCTGGCAAAGAGTTTTTCATCTATAGTGACGCCTCTCTACTTGGGTTAGGTTGCATATTGATACAAGAAGGTCGAGTTGTGACCTATGCGTCGAGGCAATTAAAGCCACATGAGAAAAATTATCCGACCCATGGTCTCGAATTGGCTGCCATCGTATTCGCCTTAAAGATATGGCGACATTACTTATTTGGTGAGAAGTCCATGTGTATTCGGATCATAAAAGTGTCAAATATTTGATGACTCAAAGAGACTTAAATCTGCGACAAAGACGTTGGCTCGAGCTGTTAAAGGATTATGAGTTGGTCATTGACTATCACCTGGGAGAGGCGAATGTGGTTGAGGATGCCTTAAGTCGTAAATCATTATTCGCTTTACGAGCGATGAATGTGCACTTGTCCGTTCGATCCGACAATGTGTCAGTAGCTGAATTGAAAGCCAAACCATTATTGATACATCAAATTCGTGAAGCTCAGAAAGTCGACGACAAGTTGGCTACAAAACGGGCTGAGTGTGTTCCGAACAAGGACTCGGAGTTTCAAATCGATGATGACGATTGTTTGAGGTTCAGGAGTCGTCTGTGTGTTCCAAAGAATTCGGAACTTATTTCGATAATACTGAACAAAGCCCATTGTAGCCGAATGGCGAACCACCCGGGGAGTACGAAGATGTACAACGATTTGAAACGTCGATTTTGGTGGCATGGTATGAAACGAGACATCTCCGACTTTGTTTCGAGATGTTTAATATGTCAACAAGTGAAAGCGGAACATCAAGTGCCTTCAGGATTACTTCAGCCGATCACGATACCCGAGTGGAAGTGGGATACAAAGTCTATTGTGACTGCCATTGTCAGCAAGTAAGAAGGATGCGATTTGGGTCGTTGTAGATAGATTGACTAAGTCGGCTCACTTTGTCCCCGTGACGTCATGTGTTTTTAATGGACAAACTAGCCGAATCAGACGTTTCTCGATTGTGAGATTACACGGGGTGCCTACTTCCATCGTGTCGGATAGAGATCCAAGATTTACCTCGCGATTTTGGAAGAAGTTGCAAGAAGCTTTGGGTACCAAGTTGCATTTCAGCACCGCCTTTCACCCCCAAACCGATGGTCAATCCGGCGGATAATTCGAGATACTTGAGGATATGTTAAGATGTTGCATCCTCGAGTTCGATGGTTCATGGGAATAGTGTTTGCCTTTGATTGAATTCGCACAACAATAGTTTTCAATCAAGTATTAAGATGGCACCCTACGAGGCTTTGTACGATTAGTAAATGCCGTACACCATTGTTTTGGACCGAGCTCGGTGAAAGCAAAATTTTCGGTGGATTTGATTAGAGATGCTGAATGAAAGTGAAAGTAATCCGTGAAAGTCAAGATAGCCTCCGATCGTCGAAGTCGTGCGCGGTCTCAAGCGTAAAGACATCGAGCATCAGGGGGGAGATAAAGTGTTTCTCAAGGTTTCGCCTTGGAAAAAGATACTCAGATTTGGCCGTAAGGGCAAGTTGAGCCCGAGGTTCATTGGGCCATATGAGATATCCGAGTGAGTCGGTTCAGTTGCGTCTCGTTTGATATTGCCCCCTGAACTCGAAAAGATTTACGATGTCTTTCATGTTTCGATGCTTCGACGCTATAGATCTGATCCATCGCACGTGGTTAGTCCATCGGAGGTTGAAATTCAAGCCAATATGAGTTATGAGAAAGAACCGTTCGTATCCTATCACGTGAAGTGAAAGAGTTGCGAAACAAGCGGGTTCGCTAGTGAAAGTGTTATGGCTCAAACACGGATAGAAGAAGCTACTTGGGAACCGAGAACTCTATGAAAGAGCGATACCCAACCCTATTTACGGTAAGATTTTGGGGACGAAAATTTCTTAAGTGGGGAGAGTTGTGACAGCCCAAAATTGACCCTAGTCGAAATGTGGTTTCGGGACCACAAAACCGAGGTGTAAAAATAATTTAAAATTTATTTTGATGCCTATAATATGTGTGTATTCATGTGTGACATTTTTGATGGTTCGATTTAGTGTTATAAAGGTGAATTTCACTAGAAAGGACCTAGTAGTAAACTTTGAAAGTATGATGGGGAAATGTGTGATGACTAGTTGAAAATGCATGCAAAATTAAGGGATTTGCATGTCAAATTCCCCAAAGATGGCATAGTGGCCGGCCATGACATGGTTTATGGGCAAAGAAAACATGTTGAAACATGTTTTGTTAATGCATGATGTATTAAATGATAAAAAAATTAATGATGTTGGATGAGAAATAAAAAAATGTGTGTGAGTGTGGCATTTCCCCCCCTATTGTCGTGCAAGTGAAAGAAGAACAAGAAAAAAATTGTTCATCCTTGTTCTTTCCTTTTTGGCCGAAAATACTAAGGGAGGAGATAGGAGTTTTGCTTCATGCTTGGTTTGGAAGAGAACAAGAAGGAGATTTGGCTATACTTGTATCAAGATTAAGGTATGTTTGAGGTTGTGTCATGAAGTTCATGCTTGTTTTGGTTGCTAACTTGATGTGCATGTTAGCCATGGTTCAAATCCTTGTTATGCCATGAAAATGGTATTTGGCCAAGGTTGATATTGTGTTAAAGCCATTGCATGCTAAATGTGAAGCTTGTTGATGATGCATGTAATGATGGATTGACTACTCTTGAAATTTCTTTTTAGTATTCTTGAGTAGGGCATTGAAATCTTAGTTTAACCATGACCGAAGTTGAAAGGGTATGGTTGTGATGTATTCGCCATGGTGCATTCATGAGCATGATTTATGCTTGTTACTTGAATGGTAAAAATTTGTGTTTTAGATGGTTATGAACACCTTGAGATTCGGCCATGCACCTATATGTGTATATGTTTGCACATGATGTTTTGGTTATGAAGTAAGTGATAAATATGTTTGCTTAAAGAAGAAAATGTTGAAGAATGGTTGTGAAATTGCAAGTACATTCGCCTAGTACACATATGATGTGAAAATCTTGGAATTTATTGTTGATTTGGTGCAAGTATGACTAAGTATAATCGGCCATATGAGTGCTTGATGCTATATTATAAGTATTGAGCTACAATATGTAAAGCATTAGCTAGTAAAATGTGTGCCATTCATGTGTGGTGTTAAACATGTAATTGGCCTCAACATCAACATGCATAATCGGCCATGAATGAGTGCCTAAGAGGTTGTGTTGTTCGCCATGAGTAAGCATGTTGAAGGCTTTGTGTGTTAAGTCGATTCATGAATTCCGTACTTATGTGACTTTAATGTCTAGTGAATATATGTGGGCTAAGTGCCTTGAGTTCTTCTTTTCGATACTCAAATGATTGAATCAAATTATTTGTTAAATTAAGCTCAAGAGCAAAGGGGACCAAATCCGATAAAGGGAAGGAAAAAGTAGTCGAATAGCCATCGAATCGCTCGACAACATCCGAGGTAAGTTTTGAGTATCGAAACTTAGATTTTGATTCGATTGAATGAAGTAATAAGCAATCGAAATTCGCCTTGTATATGGCCATTGAGCCGAAATGATATTTTGTTAAGTGAATTGTGCATAAAAGTTTTGTTGTGAAAATGAAACAAAGATGTGCATGAATGTTCGAGTGATATCCGGGCTAAGCCCGAAGGCAATTGTGCGAATTGTAATATCCGAGCTAAGCCCGAAGGCAATTGTGCGAGTTGTGATATCCGGGTTAAGTCCCGAAGGCATTTGTGCGGGTTACCATAACCGGGCTATGTCCCAAGGTGTTTTGAACAGTAGCTATATCCGGATAAACTCCGAAGGTATGTGATTCGAAATTTATAAGCTGCTGGAAAATTTTCAGTTAATGCACTTGTGAAATTCCCAACAAGGTATGTTTTGTGTGTGCTTTGTACACTATGAGTAAGTGCGTTGAATATTCGCTCCAATGATAAACGAGCTATCGGCCTTAACTAAGCCATTGTTTGTGTATGAAAATAAGAGTTGGGATTGTGAAGTAAGCATGTCTTTGAGAAATTGTGCATATGAATTATTGTTTAGCTACTTGAATGCTATGCTTTGGTTGTGTGTATATTATGGCTCAAACTTACTAAGCATAAATTGCTTACTCCGTTTCTTTGTTTCTCTCATATAGATTTTGCTCGTTAGCGATCGGATTCGGGATCATAGAAGTTGAAGTCAACCACACTATGAAAGCCCTTTTGGTACTCCTTTAGTTGAGTTCGGATATGGCATGTATAGGACCACCCTCGGTTGTTTTAAGTACTTGTGATGTATATGTATACGGCCATGCGAAAATGGTTCGTAAAAGTGGAGTATGGAATTTGACCATATGTGGTTTGTAATTATATTTGGTTTCATGATGTGATTATGGTTTGGAATGAGAGAGTTAGTCACATGATCAGCCATTGGAATGGCTAAATATGATCACATGTGGACCTAAGTATGACTAGACTATAGTTGGTCCATGGGAACTACAATATAGGTAAAGCCTACCTTAAAAACAGAGGCTGCCAGCTGCAGTGACGTGGATATGAAAAATCACCAAAATTTGTAGGAATGGTGTTAAATAGTGAATAAATTATGTGATCGAACCTTGACGAGTCTATTTTCATATGAAAGTAACGAAATGATCATATGATCAGTATACCGAGAGATATTAAAGTTCTCGTGAGACAGGGCCGGAACGGTTTCTGGGTCCCCTGTCGCGGCTTTGAAAATTTTCCATAAATTATCCAGAATGAATTAGAAGTCATTCCTTATATGTGCAGATTCATTTTTGAGTCTAGTTTCATTGGAAATAAACGGTATCAGTATTGAAACCCTGTACAGAGAGATATTCAAGTTGTAACGCGTGAAGGTCAGTGTAGTCGACCCCTGTAACATGGGCGACTTTAACTAATAAACTGTACCAATTGGCCTGACCAAAAATTCTAGAAATAAATCCATGGATGGATATATGAGTCTAAATTTAGGTAAAATTTACAGAATCAGTTTCTGAGTTGTGAAACTCGAGATATGCTTTTTAAGGCGACAGCGACGCAATTTTCCAGCTTGCCTGGGAATGTCAAATTGGTCGGTGCCATAGGTGGTTTTGGCTTGTTAACCCCTCGTGTCCGACACCGGCAACGGTCTCGGGTTCGGGGTGTTACAAAATCCATCGTTACTCGATCCCATTTCCATTCAGGTATCATGATCGGTTGGAGTAGACCCGTAGGCACTTGATGTTCCGCCTTCACTTGCTGACATATTAAACACTTCGAAACAAAATCGGAAATGTCTCGTTTCATACCATACCACCAAAACTGACGTCTTAGGTCGTTGTACATTTTCGTACTCCCCGGGTGGACTGACATTCGGCTACAATGAGCTTCGTTCAGAATTATCGAAATAAGTTCTGAATTTCTTGGAATACACAAACGATTTCTGAACCTCAAACAATCGTCATCATCAACTTGAAATTCTAATTCCACATTCGGCACACATTTAGCCCGTCTTGCAACCAACTCATCGTCGACTTTTTGAGCTTCACGAATTTGATGAATCAATGATGGTTTGGCCTTTAATTCGGCTACTAACACATTGTCGGGTAGAATAGACAAGTGTACATTCATCGTCAGAAGCAAACAAAGTGATTTCGGCTTAAGGCGTCCGCAACCACATTAGCCTTTCCCGTGATAATCAATGACAAGCTCATAATCTTTTAACAACTCGAGCCAACGTCTTTGTCGCAGATTTAAGTCTCTTTGAGTCATCAAATATTTGAGACTTTTGTGATCCGAATACACATGGCACTTTTCACCAAATAAGTAATGTCGCCATATTTTCAAGGCGAATATGATGGCGACTAATTCGAGATCATGGGTCGGATAATTTTTCTCATGTGGCTTTAATTGTCTCGACGATAGGCCACAACTCGACCTTCTTGCATCAATACGCAACCCAACCCAAGTAGGGAGGCGTCACTATAGATGACAAACTCTTTGCCGATTCGGGCTGCACTAAAATTGAGCTTCCACAAATAAGTTTTCGATTGATCAAAACTTTTCGACATTTTTCCGTCCATTCGAACTTAACATCTTTTTGAAGTAGCTTCGTCATGGGTGTGGCTATCATCGAGAAACCTTTCACAAACCTTTCACAAAATCTACCTTGGCCGAATATCATCCCCATGATATAGCAAAGTTTTGAACCATGGACTAATTAGAACTCAAGCTAGCAACTAAGAACATGCATGAATCTCATGGCACAACCTCAAACATACCTTAATCTAGACACAAGTATGGCCAAACCTCCTCCTAATCCTCTTCCAAACCAAGCATGAAGCAAGAACCCCTTCCTTCTTCCTTAGAATTTCAGCTCAAAGAAATGAAAAAAGGATGAACAACAAATTTTTTTTCTTCTTTTCTTCAACTCACGACAAAGGGGGGACACTCACCATTCTCTTTTTTTTGTTCCTTTCATTATTAAATTCCCATGCTCATTATTTTATTTTTTCTTACATACACCATTGTCCCAACATGTTTTATGACATGTTTTTACCCATAATCCCTTGTCATGGCCGGCCACTAGCTATTAGGGGGGGAATTTGACATGCAAGTCCCCCCTTTTGATTACATGCACTATTAGGTCCTTATAGATTAGCCTATCACATTTCAAAAGTGTCACACAAGTCCTAATAACTGAATTCACATGCAATCGACTAAATCGAAGCTTAAAATTTTCACACATTCATAAATACATATTCTAGACAATAAATATTACGTTCAAACATTTCGGTGACTCGGTTTAGCGGTCCCGAAACCACTTCCCGACTAGGGTCAATTTTGGGCTGTCACAGATTGTCATTTTCATAAAATTAAGGTAATATTCTGACTTTTTTTGGTTAAATAAAGAGTGTTGTTAATTCAAATCGAATTTTAAATGAGAATATTTAAATTCGATGTCTTTAAAGCATATTTGCATTCAAAAATGGTAGATTCTGAAATATTGAGTAAACTTTTGTTTTCAAAGTTATTTTTGATTCATTTTAAGCTAATTAGAAGGTTTTTCACTTCAATTTGATAGTTCATAACTGAATTTTTAAGAATAAATGTTTTTCCTTTTTTTGTGTTATTGAAATCTTCAATTTTTTTGAAAAATTTAGGACCACGAATTTGGGTTAAAGTAATGGTTTAGATATGAAATTAAATGTTATTTGGGATGTTTGGAGTCAAAATGTGGGATTATAAACAATATTACGATGTCGAAACTTCAATTTTGAAAAAATTAGCTAGTTTTCGGTAGTGATAAAGGATAGGCTTGAATTGTATTTTTTTTTTTTGCTGTTTGGTTGTGTTCAAGACTGTTTTTGATGAGTTTTGAATTTTTTTGTTATGTGTGTAAAGTGCAGATCAATCGGGAGCCTCTACAAGAAAGTCTAAACGTAAGGAAAAGCATGTTTGAGCTTTCAGCTAGTAAGTGGAAGCGTGATTGCTGAGTGTTCGGAGTCGCTGCTGGTTTGCACAATTCATAATGTTAATAAGGAGTATAGGAATAGCTAAACCCCTATCCTATATTCTAAGTGTAAGTCTTTCTTATATTTTTTGTCTTGATATGTAATTATGCTTAATATATGTCGACTAGTGGAATGTGATGCTATTATGATAAGTAATATGTGTGGAAACTTGTAAATGATATGTCATAAACTGAGTTTTAATGCACCCATATGTGGTCGGATATGTGATGGCTTGATACGTGATATTCGTAGCAGGTTTTAAATATTTATAATGAATTGTTCTTGAAACTAACTTTTATCACGATGAAGGCAAGTGTACCTATCGAACAGTAGTATAGCTTTAGCAAGACCAGATTATCGAACCCAAAGGAACTAAAAGTACTAGTATTAACTTTCCTTTTATTATCTAGCCTAAAAATAAAAGGGTTTTGTTTATCTAACTAATTAATTAAACTAAGAAATCATAGAAAATAGAATTGGGGAATTACTTTTGGAAAAACGATTGAATTAAGACAATACCTAAGAAAAATCCACCTAGACTTTACTTGTTATTTGACTCTGAATCAGACGATTTATTCATTTGACTTGATCCGTAGAAATCCCTGTACAAGCCCAATTTTGGGCCCAAAACCCCCTAACCCAATAAACAAACAAACCAAAACATACCCACATGGCCCAAACACAAAGTCAAAAAGAAAAATGAAGGAAAACCTAAAACCCTAGCCGTTCAGCCTCTGACCCCTGTCCCATCCACCACCGACACCTGCAGCACCGCCCATGCCACGTCCACCGCCCGCGTACCTGCAAGAGAGACAGATTAGTCAATTAAGCAGCAAGTTGTAAAAAAATGGCTATATAAAGCCGAATCAAAAAACCATGTAACGAGGGGGGAACTCTTAAATATATACAAAAAAGAAGTATTTGATCTTTGAAAAAAGAATAAAACAACAACTCTATTGATGTCAAAATAAGAAAAACGGCATCAAAACAAACTCAAAGCCATCAGAAATAGAAGCAGTAGATCTAAGGTGACCTTTTTCCTTCTTTTGTTTATTTTATAACCGAATCTATCCTATTAATAGTAACATATATATATACATAGATATATTAGATACAAATTTTAAAAAAAAGATAAAAAAATATACCCTTTGGCGATTTTCGGACACTGTGTACAGTGGCCGGCGCGACGGACGGCGAAGGGTCTGGCCACAGAGGCTTGCTGCAGAGAAAGGAGAGAGAGAGTGAAAGAGAGAGAGGTTCCAGCCCTTTTTTTCTGGAAGGAGTGAAAAATGAAATTTAAAAAAAAAAACTTGACTTTTAAAGGCCTCTGGTACGACGTCGTTTTAGGGTGTGCATTCAGCACCCAAAACAGCGTTGTTTTGAGCACGACCTGAAAACCCGACCCAGTTACCTTGGGATCCTCGTGTTTTTGAGGCGGAGGGGTTATTTGCGCTTTTGGCCCCTCCACTTTTCCAAGGCTTCACAATCACGTTTTATTTAACTTTAATTTGACCCTAAAATTTATTGCGTTTTCAATTCGGTCCTCCTTCCAACAACGTCGTTTTAAGGGTTCGGATAAATTGCCCTTTTGGCCCTCTGTAGTCGCGCGCGCATTCAAAAAGGTCCCCTCCTTTATATTTATTTTAAGATCGGCCCCAGGACTTCATGATTGTTTCAGATTTAGTCCGTTTTGAGAATTAATGTGGCTTTTGGAATTATTTTCACCTTTTCATTATACATATTATTCACTATTCTATTTACTATTTTCAGATTATTATTATTATTAACGTATTTTACTATTATTTAAACATTTTAGTTTAGATTAATACTTAAATATATATATATATATATATATATATATATATTATAGTTGTTTTATATATGTATCATTATGCCTAATATATATTGTATGTATGCACATTTAACACCATATTATACACATATCAATACCATGTGATATACTTGTTTGCCCTATTTGTGTGTATTATTAGTAAATGTTTTATTATATATCTTTAACATATATATATACGTGTACATTTATATATTATTATATATTATTATTATTAGTTTTTGATATTATTGTTTTGTTAATACATTTGTGTCATATATACATACTTTTAATATATATTTATATATTATACTCCATATTATGCCCATGTAAATTAATATTATATTGTGTATATCATTTTATTATAGTTTTATATATTGTAAATATCATATTATGTTTTATCATGTATATTATGTATGTCATGTATATGTTTTAATATATTATGTGTATATTTTGTTTTGTATATTATGTATATATTATGTATATGCTTTTAAATATTATTATATATCTATTTTCAATATATATTCATGTAATGTTTTTCATTATTATTACCATTATTATTACTAATAGGTATATACACTATGTAATTTTCATTATATTACGTATACCTTTTTGTACTATGCATATGTATCTTTTAATATTGTACTATTATTATTATCATATATATATATTTCTTTCATATATTTCTTATAACCTCTATTATTACATATATACCTTAACCCATATATGTATATACTTTTATATCATTACTATCATTATCATTGTCATTTTATTTTTCCATTTTTATATCTATTTATTTATTTATTTGCTTGCGTGTTCGATTATTCCATTTTCCCCACGTACGTGTTTACATTTATATGATACTTAGCCTCGTTGTTGTTTCATCTTTTATAACTATTCATGTTATTGTTTTGACACTATCATCATATTATTATACGTGTTAATACTATAATTTTCTTTCATATTTTACTATAAATCACATCATGTTTTTTGATACCTTAAAATAATCCTTTCATAAAAGTGATATTCCGTATTTGGAAATTCAAAAAAATCGTGCCCTAACTTACTGGGTTTTGATTTTTCTCTTTTAACCTAAATCACGAAATATTCTTTTAAATCACAATACGAATTTTAAAAATGCTTATTTTCTGGGATACGAGGTGTGGTGCCCTAACTTACCGGGTATGACATTTTGTTACTTCAAAATAAGATTTTTCGCAAATAAAGGTGATATTTGGTGTTCGAAAATTCGAGGAAACGTACCCTAACTCACTGGGTTTCGATTTTCCTCATTCACCCTAACTGAATATCCTTTAAAACACATTAATTTTAAATAAAAGGCAAGCTCGCTCTCGAAAATTCAAGATGTCGTGTCCTAACTCATTGGATGTGACATTTTATATTTTGAGACGAGAAGGTCTTTAACACTAGAGCATTTTCATAAAGAAGGATCATATTTCAAAAGTCTTTAAAGTTTTCAGTCTTCGGTATTAAGAAATTAATTAATCAACTAGGTACCAATTTTGGGTGTATCGAGGGTGCTAATCCTTCCTCGTACGTAACTGACTCCCGAACTCATTTTCTGATTTTCGTAGACCAAAAATTATCGTTTTAGTAAATCTTAATTTTTATTAAAATGATTAATTTAAGGTGATCCGATCACACCTCATCAAAAAGGATTGGTCGCGACTCCCGTTCTTTTATTTTCAAATCCAAGTCGATCCCCGTTTTTCAAGAAAATGGTTACGACAACTTGGCGACTCCGCTGGGGAGGTAAATAAGAGAGTCAAGCCGCAAGTTGATTAACTTTTGTCTTTTTATCGAAAATTGAAAATTTGGTTTTGAAATACGATCCTTTCATTGCATTTCATCAGCTATTTTTTGTGGTTTATGATATAATACCTGCTGCGTTGGTTTGAGTCTTTGAATAGTCTTGCATATTGCATTGCATGACCTCTGTGGTCACACCCCTTTAAGTGGGAGTGAGAAACTACTCTTTCGTGAGGTTTTCACCTTTATGCAGGATAGTGGATTGCTGTCGGGATACATCCGTACCTATGTCTTCGTGAGATTTTCATCTCCGTGCAGCCATAGGGAAATGTATTCCCCTGAACTAAACTCAGTCTGTATGAACCTATAATGGGTGAAGATCGAGGAATCTGCTGGTTCAGGTACCCTTACTCTAGAACCAAACCCCATGTAGCGAGCCTTAAGAACCCACCTTGGGTAGAGCCACTTCGAAACCCTAGTGGTTACCTGAGCAAGTGCTATATTTATTAGTCTTTGTTTGCTTTGAACTGTGTATGAATTACTGACTTGCTTTGTTTTACTTTGATTGTATTTGCATGGCATTTTCATCATAAAAGGTGTTGATTCGCATTCGGTTCCTAAATAGATAGCTTATCATGGAAAAGGGGTTTTTTGATAAAGTAGAAGACAATGCGGCTGTCCGAATATGGGCTGAGACAACACAACAAGAGAAAGGTGACAGTCTTACCGAGGGGTACGTGTCAGAGTTATGGAACTTTACTCAGATCAACGCAACTCAGAATAATCTCCAAGAGATGAAAGAAATTTGGGGTGAGTGGGATGACGAGGTCAAATAGCTATTCTATTATCATTACGGTGATTTACCTTATCTGCTCGATGTCAAGGTAGATGAACACCTGTTTCGAGCCCTTGCCCAATATTGGAATTACGCTACGCTTGCTTCACTTTCGGAAAGTAGATTTGGTACCTACTATAGAAGAATACACGACCTTGCTCCATTGCCCAAAGGTTCAAAGTTGATGAAATTTATGCGGACCGCTAACGTCCCAAAGATTTTCAAAAAGTTGATGAACATCACAAGGATGAGCGAACAGTGGGTGACAACCCGGATCAAACAAAAAGGAGATTGTAAATGCATTCCTTGGAGGAACCTGAGGGATCTAATCTTAGCGCACCCCGACGTGAAGAAAAGGGTAGATATCTTCGCCTTGAGCATTTATGGACTGGTAATCTTCCCCAAAGCTTTGGGGCATGTAGACGAGGCTGTTTTCCGACCTTTTTGGCAGGTTTGGTAAAGGAACTACACCTGTACCCACAATCTTGGCTGAAACTTTCAGATCATTAAATGCTTGTAGAATAGCGGGTGAAGGGAGATTTATTAGATGTGCACAGCTCTTGCTATCTTGGTTCCATAGCCATTTTTGGAAAGTGGAAAAGGTCTCGTATCGTATCTTCTCTGAAATTTACTCTCCGCTGAAAGAGTTAGTGGCTACACCGAGGCGAGATGATGTTACAGAAGAAAATTGGATGACGGTTCTCCAAAATTTACAAGAAGAAGATGTTGAATGGAGAGCCCTGTGGATGGTTCCTAATGAAATATTATATCGATGCGGAGATTTCGATTGGGTTCCCTTGTTAGGAGTATGGGGAGTTGTCGGATATGCTCCTCTGCTTGCATTAAGACAGTACAGATCCAGATAGTTTACACCACCAACATACGGGTTAGCTCGGTGCGAGTTCGTGTTCACAGGGAATAATTACAAAAAGAAAGTTTGCGAGATATTGAATGCCTAGAACCAGACTCGTAGAATGAAAAAATTTGCTGCCAATCCCATGACTACTCCTGAGTACGACCGATGGTGGAATTAGAGGATTAACGACAACATCCCTACATCAGATCAAGGGAATCCTCAGTTGATAGAAGAACACTTGAAAGTAATCCCGTTTGAGCTAGAAATCATTAGGCAAGATTTCGAGAGAAAGAGTCTGGAGCTAGAAAAAATGATCGAGCAGTTGGAAGAAGAAAATATACAGTTAGGGTTAGATGTCGACGTCCAGAAACTAGAAGCTGAAAGACTCAGAAAAGGGAAAAACAAGGCTGAAAAGGACTTGGACAGTTTGAAAACAGACTATAAGAAGCTGCGTAGATCAATGAAAACCGCCGGGTTAGGAAAAACATCGGAATAGTGGCAACATGAAGTGAAAGAAGAACAAAGCAAAGCCAACCAATGAGAAGAAAAATTCTGGGATGCTCAAGCTCGAGAAGGTGTTCTGAAAAGAAGTTTGGTAGAAAGCCAGAATGAGAAAGAAAGGTTAAAGATCCGGGTATTAGAGTTAGAGAGGTCATTATATCAGTATTGCTCGCGTAACTCTGTAATCAAGTTGAAAGCTAGCCAGAATAGAATCGAGGAATTAAAAGAGAATATAGAAGAACTCAAAACAGCGCTGCAAAATCGTGAACTTCAGATAGAACTCCTCGAGGTAAATAACGAGTGATGGAAGGAGCAACTTCATCAATCTCAAGACCAAGTCAGGAGCAGGGACTACGTCATGGGCGAAGCTTTGACTCAAGTGCGAGAAGTGGCCGATCACTAGCAAACATTAGCAGTACAAGCTGATGTGCTGAGTTTAAAATATGAGTCAGAATCGGACCGAGGCCGAGAGCTAGCTTGGCTTCTTAGACAGGTTAAGGCCTTAAGTATCAGGGCCAAGCCTTATATGTAATCTATTTTATGTAAAGAAACTTGTTTTCTAGAAAGTTACTCTAATGAAATCGAATTGGAATCAACGCTTTTTTGCATTCATCGTATTCATTGCATTCATGCATCAGCATTGCATCACACGCACTAAAACTCACAAAAAACCCTAAAAATCATGGCAGTTACCCTGGAACATCATTACGGTACAAGAGGAAAAACAAGAGCAATGGATCAAAAGTTAGAGAGATTGGAACAAATGCAAAAAGAGATGTAGGATCAATTACAAACACGTATGCAAGAACAGCTTGCCAAAATCCAGCAAGATATGAGGGACCAGATGCTGGAGTCCCAGAAAAGCATGATGGACCAGCTAATGCGTTTATTGGCTGGCGGGTTCGAAAAAGGGAAAAGCCCCTTGATCAATGAGGGAGATGATAATGAAGATCCTACCTACCCTCCGGGTTTTGCCCCAGCGGACGTTCAGACACAACCTGATATGTACCCAAGAAGGCCATCGGTCACAATTAGGCCCCAAACATTTCAGGCTGGTGTTTCGGCACCGATGAATTATTAGGCCAGTTCGGGCTCTAATCCGGGGGATAACCTGACCAACCCTGTGGTCCTCAATCTCAATGAAGTAACAGAAACAGAAAAGGCAAGGATAGAACCCCCGAGAGAGCTTGAAGAAAGGTGTAGATGGTTAGAAGAAAAATTTAAAGAAATGGAAAGCACCGACTATCGTGGTGGAATCAACGCAAGGAATTAAGTTTGGTTCCGGACCTGGTACTCCCTCCCAAGTTCAAAACTCTGAAATTTGAGAAATACAACGGGACTAGCTGTCCCGAAGCTCACATCACTATGTTCTGCAGATGAATGGTAGGCCATGTCAATAATGACCAACTATTAATTCACTGCTTCCAAGAAAGTCTGGTTGGGGCCGCTTCTAGATGGTACAACCAACTGAGTCGCTCCCAGATCAGTTCATGGAAAGATTTAGCACAAGCCTTCATGAAGCAATACGGTCATGTGGCAGACATAGCCCCTGATAGAATCACTTTACAGAATATGGAGAAAAAACATAATAAGAGCTTTAGGCAGTACGCCCAATGATGGAGAGTCACTTTACAGAATATAGAGAAAAAACATAATAAGAGCTTTAGGCAGTACGCCCAATGATGGAGAGAAGTGGCCACACAAGTCTGACCCCCTCTGTTGGAAAAGGAAACCACTATGCTCTTCATCAATACCCTGAAGGCACCTTTTATTAACCACATGCTGGGTAGCGCAACCAAGAGTTTTTCGGACATAGTAATGTCTGGAGAAATGATAGAAAATGCCATAAGATGTGGGAAAATAGAGGCTGAGGAAAACACCAAGAGGTTAGTGCCGAGAAAGAAAGAGCATGAGGTGAATAATGTGAGTTCCTATTCGAAATCGATCACCGTAAGCCAACCAAGGTCGACAACTGCTGGACAGCAGGGCCCACCCAGACGAGAGCCCAACACAAAACAAAATAAGGAAAAACTCCAATTTACGCCCATTCCAATGACGTACAAGGAGTTATACCAAAGTTTATTTGATGCACATGTCGTGTCTCCCTTCTATTTAAAGCCAATGCAACCTCCATACCCTAAATGGTATGACGCAAATGCCCAATGCGAATACCATGCGGGAGCCACAGGACACTCGATAGAAAACTGCACCACTTTCAAGAAATTGGTTGAAAGACTCATCAACATGGGGATTGTGAAATTTGACGATACATCCAGTACAGAGAATCCATTACCTAACCATGGGGATAAGGGAATAAATGCGATAATCGAGAGTTTGGGGAAAGAAATTAAGATGAATATTGTAGAAGTGAATACCCCGTTGAAAGAAGTATGGAAGAAAATGGTGGAAAGAGGTTTGATAGCACAGAATTTAGGGGTCAGGCCCCGAGAAGCGAAGAATTATTGTGAGTTCCACGATCAAAAGGATCACGAGATTCAGAAATGCAGCCAATTCAGGGCTTTAGTACAAGGATTGATGGATGATAAGGAGTTGGAATTCTTCGAATATGTCGGGAGCCTAGAAGAAATAGATGTGTGTGCCTCTGAAGAGGGATCAATGAAGGATGTTTACAAAGTCAACCACCCAGTGGTTATCATATCACGTCTGAGAATAAATGAAGCCGGGGCACAAGTTGCGCCAAAGGTCGTGATCCAAAAGCCCGTTGCTTTCACTTATAAAGATAGCGAAAGGGTACCGTGGAACTATAGCTGCAATGTGAAATCCCGGGAGAGAATACCCCGATTAATGCATCAGAGGAAGTTCAAGATGAAGGTTTTTATACGCGCAGTGGAAGGCATTATACCCCAAATACAAAAGTCGAGTAGGTTAAAGAAAAATCATTAGCAATTGAGCAAAAAAAAAAGAGAAGCCGGCGGGGCCTGAACCAACTGTTAATGAATCAATGACTGAAAAAGAAGCCAAGGAATTCTTAAAATTTCTAAAGCACAGCAAATATAGTGTCGTAGAACAGTTGCACAAACAGCCAGCGTGTATATCGGTACTGGCCTTACTTTTAAGCTCCGAAACCTATCGCAGCGCATTGATGAAGGTGCTGAATGAAACTTATGTTGCTAACGATATCTCTGTAAACAAACTGGACCGCTTAGTCAACAATATAAGTGCCGACAACTTCATATTCTTCAATGACGATGAGGTACCGCCAGGGGGCCGAGGATCAATTAAAGCTTTGCACATCACGACTCGCTGTAAAGGGTACACATTACCGGGGGTATTGATTGACAATGGGTCTACACTGAATGTCCTAACCCTATCTACGCTGAGTAGTGGATAGTTCCTATATGAAGACATGCCAAAGTATAGTGAGAGCATTTGATGGCACGGAAAGGAAGGTAATGGTGAGAATTGAAGTACCCCTCTTAATAGGACCGAGCACATACGAGGTAGATTTCTTGGTCATGGACATTAAGCCTTCGTATAATTGCCTATTGGGGAGACAATGGATACACTCGGCAGGGGCAGTCCCTTCATCACTGCATCAAAAGTTGAAATTAGTGACCGAAGGTCAGTTAGTAACGATCAATGCTGAAGAGGACATCATCGCGGCAATAACCAATGATGCCCCATATCTGGAGGCAAATGATGAAGCATTCGAGTGCTCTTTTCGATCTTTGGATTTTGTGAACGCGACGTTCATCACCGAAGGAAATAAGATTCTAATGCCCAGGTTATCTGAGACTACAAGAATGGGACTACGGCTAACTGTTGGAAAAGGGGCTCTACCCGGAAGAGGACTCTGGAGATACCTCCAGAGAAGGATTAATGTACCAGTGATGAAGGACAAACAAGACCATTCTGGGTTAGGGTTTAAGCCGGACATGAAACAAAGAAAGAAGGAACTTGAGAAGAAGCAAGAAAGAAGGAGAGCGCGATTGAACGGGGGAGAAATCGAATGAGAACCAATGATCTTCCCCTATATATCGAAGACTTTTGTGTCTAGAGGGGTCATTCACTCTGAGCAGAAGACGTCGAGAAAGGAAATCGTGGAAGGAATGATGGTGAGTTTGGACATCAATGCCACATATGAAGAAGGAACTGGGGTAGAGAATTTGTCGGGCATTCGCCCCTATGAGCCGGGAAGTGTTCTGAATAATTGGACTGCGGAAGAGATTCCTATAGTCTTTAGAACTAACTCAGAGTAATGTCCAAAACACACTTATTGCTTTAGGCCTAGGAGTAATAAGTTTCCTTTTGTGAAATAGGCTTATGTTCGAAATCGTTATTTCAATGAAATGCATCCTTTTGACTTATTTCGTGAAAATATTCTTTTATTCTTTCATTCATGATCATACCATACATATCATTGTTCTTAGATTCTCTTGTTCTTTGTATCTTCATTCGCACCTACAACAGGTCTCCAGATATCAATGATGTGAGTGACGTTCCTACTAATTCAGAGTCTCCTTTTGAGCGGAATATGTGTCTAGAGGGATCTCAGGACTTTGAGGATGACGGAGATTGTAACTTTTCCCCTGATTTGTTAAGGATGGTGGAGCACAAGGAGAAACAGATTCTACCCCATAAAGAGACCGTAGAAGTCGTGAATTTGGGAGATGAACTACAAAAGAAAGAAGTAAATATCGTGGCCTATATTACCACAGAGACAAAGCGAGACCTTATTGAGTTACTCCAGGAGTTCAAGGATGTCTTTGCATGGTCATATCAAGATATGCCTAGGCTAAGTACTGATATAGTGGTACACAGGCTCCCCATCAAAGAAGAATGCAAGCCAGTTCAGCAAAAGCTTCGAAGGATGCGGCCCGATGTTTTGTTGAAAATAAAAGAAGAGGTCAAAAAGTAATTTGATGCTGGTTTCTTACAAGTAGTTAAGTACTCGGAATGGGTAGCCAACATCGTCCCTGTCCCTAAAAAATATGGAAAAGTATGGATATGTGTAGAATACAGAGACTTAAACAAGGCCAGCCCGAAGGATAATTTCCCGTTGCCTCATATTGACACCTTAGTGGATAACACGGCAGGTTACTCACTCTTTTCCTTCATGGATGGTTTCTCAGGGTACAATTAGATCAAGATGCATCCTGAAGGCATGAATAAAACCATATTTGTGACCATGTGGGGAACCTTTTGCTATAAGGTGATGCCGTTCGGATTGAAAAATGCGGGAGCAACATATCAGAGAGCCATGGTAAACCTGTTCCATGATATGATGCATAAAGAAATTGAAGTCTACGTCGACGACATGATCGCCAAATCTCGGACTGAAGAAGAGCATGTGCAAGTCTTGAGGAAATTATTTTTGAAGTTGAGGAAATTCCAGTTGAAACTCAATCCAGCAAAATGTACCTTCGGAGCCAGGTTAGGAAAACTGCTAGGATTCCTGGTCAGTGAAAAAGGGATTGAGATTTACCCAGATAAAGTCAAAGACATACAAGAGTTACCTCCACCACATACTCAGAAGGAAGTTTGGGGATTCTTAGGAAGACTAAATTACATCGCTCGATTTATTTCACAACTAACCAAGAAATGTGACCCCATATTCCGTCTCCTTAAGAAACACAACCCTGGTGGTTGGGACGGGGAATGCCAGAAGACTTTCGACAAAGTTAAGCAATATTTGTCTAATGCCCCAGTGTTGACACCACCTAGTCCAGATAAGCCACTGATACTGTATTTGACGGTATTTGAAAGTTCTATGGGATGCGTTCTTGGGCAACACGATGAATCGAGAAGGAAAGAAAGAGCGATATATTACCTCAGTAAAAGGTTTACTAAGTGTGAGACGAGATACTCGTTCATTGAAAAGTTGTGCTGTGCCTTAATCTCGACAACCCGAAGACTGAGACAATACATGTTGTACCATACAGCTTCACTGATCTCTAAAATGGATCCTCTGAAATACTTGATGGAGTCGACTGCTTTGAATGGGAGAATGGCCCGATGGCAAATTCTACTTTCTGAGTTCGATATAGTCTATGTGAACCAGAAGGCCGTAAAAGTGAGTGCGATAGCAAATTTCCTAGCCAGCAGAGCCCTAGAGGACTACGATCCTCTAAACTTTGACTTCCCAAATGAAGATCTAATGTGCATAGCAACCACTGAAGAAGACCCTCAAGAAGGTCATCCTTGGAAGCTAAACTTTGACGGAGCATCAAATGCTATGGGTAACGGAATCGGGGCAGTTCTGGTGTCCCCGAACGGAGATCATTATCCCTTCACTAGTAAATTGGGTTTTGACTGCACGAACAATATAGCAGAGTACGAAGCGTGCATCATAGGAATACGTGCGGCCATGGAACGTAAAATCAAGGTGTTAGAGTATATGGAGATTCTACCCTAGTGATTTATCAACTCAAAGGTGAATGGGAGATGAGAGACCCCAAATTGATCAATTATCGAAGGCTGATCCTTGAATTAATTAAAGAGTTTGATGATATTGTCTTCTGCTACCTCCCGCGAGAAGAAAATTAGATGGCTGACGCCCTAGCAACTTTAGCCTCTATGATCAAGGTAAATAAGCAAGAAGATGTGAAACCAATCCAAATGAGCATTTATGAAGCTCTAGCTCATTGTTATAATCTCGAAGAAGAAAAAGAAAATGATGATCACCCTTGGTACCACGATATCCTACGATATGTGAAGAATTGTGAGTACCCCGACCAAGCTACTGAGAATGACAAAAGGACGTTGAGAAGATTGGCTAGTGATTATGTCTTGGACGAGGAGATCCTATACAAAAGAAGGAAGGATTAGGTACTGTTAAGATGTGTAGATGCAATTGAGGCTAAGAAAATCTTGGAAGAAGTCCATGAGGGCGTCTGTGGGACACACGCTAATGGTTTTACAATGGCCAGGCAAATTCTGAGGTTCGGTTATTATTGGTCTACCGTGGAAGGAGACTGTATTAACTACGCCAAAAGATTTCATAAGTGCCAAATCTATAGAGACAAGATTAATGTGCCTCCTTCACCTCTGCATGTTATGACTTCTCCATGGCCTTTCTCAATGTGTGGCATGGATGTGATTGGGCCAATTTCGCCCAAAGCTTCAAATGGGCATCTATTCATCTTTGTGGTCATTGACTATTTCACCAAGTGGGTGGAAGCCACTTCATATGCTAATGTAACTAAATTGGCAGTTAGCAAGTTCCTGAAAAAGGAAATCATTTTTCGATATGGAATGCCAGAAAAGATCATATCTGATAATGCATTGAATTTGAACAACAGCACGATAGCGGATATCTGCAGTCAGTTCAAGATCAGACACCACAACTCGTCACCGTATCATCTGAAGATGAACTGTGCAGTTGAGGTAGCTAATAAAAACATTAAGAAGATTGTGGGGAAAATGACTGAGACTTATAAAGACTGGCATGAAAAATTACCATTCGCCCTCTATGCTTATCAAACATCTGTCAAGACTTCTACCGGGGCAACGCCTTTCTCATTGGTCTATGGAATGGAGGCGGTTTTACCTATCGAGGTTGAGATTCCTTCCCTCAGAGTTTTTTCAGAAGTAAAGTTAGATGAGGCAGAATGGATCCAGTCCCGATATGATCAGTTGAATTTGACTGAAGAAAAGAGGCTAAGGGCTATCCGTCATGGTCAGATGTACCAAAAGCGAATGATGCGAGCTTACAACAAAAAGGTTCGTCCTAGAGAATTCCACGAGGGAGACCTAATATTGAAAAAATCCTCCCCATACAAAAGGATTTTAGGGGAAAATGGATGCCGAATTGGGAAGGACCTTATGTGGTAAAGAAAGCCTTTTCTGGAGGAGTATTGATATTGGCTGAAATGGATGGCAAGACTTTACCCAATCCCGTGAATTCAGATTCGGTTAAGAAATATTTTGCCTAAAAAAAAAGGAAAAAAAAAGAAAAAAAAAAGAAAGAAAAGAAAAGAGGAGAGGCCATGGCAAAAACCCGCAAAGGGCGCCTTGAGACCAAAGGGGATTTGAGTTGAAAACCCGAAAAGGGCGGCTCAAATTTGGATCAAAATGGGGCATACATTAGTCTTGATATGCCTGAATTAACAATGAAGAAGTATGCTACGTCTTGGGGCACTAACAAAGTACTCTGGATCCCCTAAACACATTGACCTCAGAAAGGTCCTCAAGAAGTTGGTACAGAGAAGCTCAAGCTGCGATATCCGGGGCATCTAGCTTCCACTTTGCCCATTTTGAATTTGTTATCTTTGATTCTTTTCAAGATATGTCCGAATAAATTTTCTTCTTATTGCATTGTTATCTTTGATTAACTTATTCATTTTGAGTTAATTCCCTTCTTATTGCATTTGCAATCTTTGATTAATTTATTCATTTCGAGCTATGTTCCCAATCAATTTTCTTCTTGTCCATCGTTTTGATATTTTTCAAGCATTTTGCATTGAAATAATGATTAATGGACCAATAATACTTTCACAAAAGGAGTTCTACATATTACTTTAGGAGCTTCTAAATAGTACAGGAGCCTGAAACAGGACCATTATTCAGAACTCACCAAGCCTAAGGGTTGAAAATATTTGAGCCCAAATTGAAATCATCTCATTGGGTTTCCTGTCAAAAATATTGGGTGAGCAGAAAAATTACATTGGTGTTATAATCCCGGAAAAGAACAAGCAATGGGATTATTCTCGAGAAAATGAAAATGGTATTCTGTATTCATACAGATATCAGGCATATACATTTGTTCATTACACCTAAGGAATGGTGTAATAGATCAAATTGATTGAAGAAGACACAAATCCTATACCTCTGAGTGGTAGCAGGATGGATAGAAGAAATCAAATGATTATTCCCTTGAAATGCAGCGGGAAGTACAAACTTTATGTCTTAGAAGGTACAATGGAAGAAACTCTAAAATTACAGTGGGGCAAGCTTGTTGAGCAAAATGTGATTGCTTCTTTGACTTTTCTATCAAGAATACCAACCGAACAAGATGGCAGCGTAACACGTCAGTGATAATGTCCTGATGAGCAACGAGCGATGATACCTTAAGCCTTTTTAAAGGGATCATTTTCATTCATATATCATTCATAACACATCTAGTTAGGAGCATTTGATTCATTTTGATCGTAGCATCCTAATCATTTGACATAAGCATAAATACATGGAACTGATTCTAAGGATCATATCCCTAGATTGGTGAATTTACAGATATTAACCCCCTAAATAGTAGGGAAACAGATCGAAGGTGATGAGCTTTAACCCCCTAAGCAGTAGGGTAACAAGCCGAATTTACAGACCTTAAACCCCTAAGCAGTAGGGTAATAGGCTGAATTTACAGATCTTAACCCCCTAAACAGTAGGGAAACAGATCAAAGGTGATGAGCTTTAACCCCCTAAGCAATAGGGTAACCAGCCGAACTTACAGACCTTAAACCCCTAAGCAGTAGGGTAACAGGCTGAAGATTTCTAGATCTTAACCCCCTAAGCAGTAGGGAAACAGATCAAAGACGAAAGGTCATAAACCCCTAAGCAGTAGGGTAACAGACCGAATTTACAGATCTTATCTCCCTAAGCAGTAGTGGAGCAGATGAGCCTTGACAATGAGCCTTGACCCCTAAGTAGTAGGGTAATAGGTTGAAAATTATAGATTCTATCTTCCTGAAATAGCGTTGGAGTGGCTCGAAGCCACAGCAGATCTCCTTGAAGTTTCAACAGAGTAGATTGAAGTCACATGTCTTATCTCCATAGAGTTGCAGTGGAGCAGATCAAAACAAACCTTACCTTCTTGAAGCTGCAGTAGAGCAGTGAAGCGGAGTGAAGCAACAAGATTGGAATGAAGCTACCTGGAGAAAAGGAGCGCTAAACAAGTCCAGACACGGTGAGACAGGGAAAAATTGGTCTTTCTTAAGTCTTTGCTTTGTTCTTGTTACACGACAACAAGCAAAGAGGGGCAGCTGTACAAGCCCAATTTTGGGCCCAAAACCCCTCTAACCCAATAAACAAACAAACCAAAACATACCCACATGGCCCAAACATAAAATCAAAAAGAAAAATGAAAGAAAACCTAAAACCCTAGCCGTTCAGCCTCTAACCCCTGTCCCATCCACCACCGACGCCTGCAGCACTGCTCATGTCACGTCCACCGTCCGTGTACCTGCAAGAGAGACAAATTAGTCAATTAAGCAGCAAGTTGTAAAGAAATGGCTATATAAAGCTGAATCAAAAAACCATGTAACCGGGGGGAGGGGAACTCTTAAATATATACAAAAAAGAAGTATTTGATCTTTTAAAAAATAAGAAAACAACAACTCTATTGATATCAAAATAAGAAAAACGGCATCAAAACAAACTCAAAGCCATCAGAAATAGAAGCAGTAGATCTAATGTGACCTTTTTCCTTCTTTCTTTTTTTTTTTTATAACCGAATCTATCCTATTAATAGTAACATATATATATATATATATATACACACATAGATATATTAGATACAAATTTAAAAAAAAAAGATAAAAAAAAATATACCCTTTGGCGATTTCCCCCATTATTGCAGGCGCGTGGCCGATTCGACTGACGACGGCGAGGGTCAGCCACAGAGGCTTCTTTGAAAGAAAGAGAGAGAGAGAGAGAGAGGTTCTAGCCCTTTTTTTTCTGGAAAGAGTGAAAAATGAAATTTCAAAAAAAAACTTGACTTTCAAAGGCCTCCGGTACGACGTCGTTTTGGGGCGTGCATTCAGCACCCAAAACGGTGTTGTTTTGAGCACGACCCAAAGAACCAACCCAGTTACCCTGGGATCCACGTGTTTTTGAGACGGAGGTGTTATTTGGGCTTTTGGTCCTTCCACTTTTCCAAGGCTTCACAATTAAGTTTTATTTAACTTTAATTTGACCCTAAAATTTATTGCGTTTTCAATTCGGTCCTCCTTCCAGTGACGTCGTTTTAAGGGTTTGGGTAAATTGCCATTTTGGCCCTCTGTAGTCGCGCGCTGATTCAAAAAGGTCCCCTCATTTATATTTATTTTAAGATCGGCCCCAGGACTTCATTTTTGTTTCAGATTTAGTCCTTTTTTGAGAATTAATGTGGCTTTTGGAATTATTTTCATCTTTTCATTATACATATTATTCATTATTCTATTTACTATTTTCAGTATTATTATTACTATTAGCGTATTTTACTATTATTTAAACATTTTTAGTTTAGATTAATACTTAAATATATATATATATTTATAGTTGTTTTATAAATGTATCATTATGCCTAATATATATTGTATGTATGCACATTTAACACCATATTATACACATATTAATACCACGTGATATACATTTTGCCCCTATTTGTGTGATTATTAATAAATGTTTTATTATATACCTTTAACATATATATACGTATACATTTATATATTATTATATATTATTATTATTAGTTTTTGATATTATTGTTTTGTTAATACATTTGTGTCATATAAACATACTTTTAATATATATTTATATATTATACTTCATATTATGCCCATGTAAATTAATATTATATCGTGTATATCATTTTATTATAGTTTTATATATTGTAAATATCATATTATGTTTTATCATGTATATTATGTATGCCATGTATATGTTTTAATATATTATGTGTATATTTTGTTTCAGTATATTATGTATATATTATGTATATGCTTTTAAATATTATTATATATCTATTTTCAATATATATTCATGTAATGTTTTTCATTATTATTACCATTATTATTACTAATAGGTATATACACTATGTAATTTTCATTATATTATGTATACCTTTTTGTACTACGATATGTATCTTTTAATATTGTACTATTATTATTGTCATATATATATATATATATATTTCTTTCATATATTTCTTATAACCTCTATTATTACGTATATACCTTAACCCATATATGTATATACTTTTATATCATTACTATCATTATCATTGTCATTTTATTTTTCCATTTTTTATATCTATTTATTTATTTATTTGCTTGCGTGTTCGATTATTTCATTTTCCCCACGTACATGTTTACATTTATATGATACTTAGCCTCGTTGTTGTTTCATCTTTTATAACTGTTCATGTTATTGTTTTGACACTATCATCATATTATTATACGTGTTAATACTATAATTTGCTTTCATATTTTACTATAAATCACATCATGTTTTTTGATACCTTAAAATAATCCTTTCATAAAAGTGATATTCTGCATTTGGAAATTCGAGAAAATCGTGCCCTAACTTACTGGGTTTCGATTTTTCTCTTTTAACCTAAATCACGAAATATTCTTTTAAATCACAATACGAATTTTAAAAATGCTTATTTTCGGGGATACGAGGTGTGGTGCCCTAACTTACCGGGTATGACATTTTGTTACCTCGAAATAAAATTTCTCGCAAATAAAGGCGATATTTGGTGTTCAAAAATTCGAAGAAACGTACCCTAACTCACTGGGTTTTGATTTTCCTCATTCACCCTAACTAACCGAATATCCTTTAAAACACGTTAATTTTAAATAAAAGGCAAGCTTGCTCTCGAAAATTCAAGATATCGTGTCCTAACTCACTAGATGTGACATTTTATATTTTGAGACGAGAAGGTCTTTAACACTAGAGCATTTTCATAAAGAAGATCGTATTTCAAAAGTCTTCAAAGTTTTCAATCTTCGATCTTAAGACATTAATTAATCAACTAGGTACCAATTTTGGGCGTATCGAGGGTGCTAATCCTACCTCGTGCGTAACTGACTCCCGAACTCATTTTCTGATTTTCGTAGACCAAAAATTATCGTTTTAGTAAATCTTAATTTTTATTAAAATGATTAATTTAAGGTGATCCGATCACACCTCATCAAAAAGGATTGGTGGCGACTCCCGTTCTTTTATTTTCAAATCCAAGTCGATCCCCATTTTTCAAAAAAATGGTTACGACAATCCCTAAGTTATATTATTATCCCTCTCGAGACTAATAACGTCTAACCCTAGGTTGAATAATTGAAATCTCTTTCTAATTAACTCCCTAGGGTTGCATTAGCTCGATCTATGGATCCCCTTATTAGGTTTCACCCTAATCCGGCAAAATCTTGTCACCCTATCTCTAGGCGCGCAATCAACTCCACTTAATTATGACAAATGTACTGTTAGACAGGGTCTATTCCTTCTTTGAATAATAGCTTAACTTGAATCAATATCCTGGAATACCAAAACAAGAATTAAGAACACATAATTAATTACAAGTCAAAATTTATCATACAATTCAGATAATAATAACAATATTTGTCTTAGGTTTCATTCCCCTTAGGTGTTTAAGGGTTTTAGTTCATAAGTAAAAAGGTAAACATCTCAGAAGAATAATGAATACAAAACATAAAGAAAAACCCAAAACTCCTGAAGGTAAATTGAGGGGAGATCTTCAGTCTTGATGATGAATCCGACTTCTGAGATGGATCAATCGGATTTCCTTGAGCAGTTCCCCGCTTCGTCCTCTGTGGCCCTCTTTTCCTGCTCCTTTAGAGTGTATTTATAGGTTTTAGAATGCCTAAGAACCCTCAAAATTGGCCTTTTTTGAATTGGACTCAATTTGGTCTCGATAGGACACGCCCGTGTGTGATTACTTTAGGCCGTGGTCAAGCCTGTTAAATAGGCACGGACGTGTGGTCCACCCGTGTGAGTTGTGCTTCGATTCTGCCAAGTTGACACGGTCTGTGGTATGCCCATGTGAGAAGGTCCAAGCCCTGTTTGTAACACCCCAAACCCAGCCCAGACGTTATGGCCAGATCTGACATGCCACATCGAAGCGTTCAAAACATTTCATGTTGTTGTTCTAGAGAAACTTACTTAGTGTTTTAAAAGATAATTTCATTGCAGGTTAAAGTGAATGGAAGCTGTGCACCAGGTAGGAAACTGGGAAAGAGGAGGTGAGTCCATCGGACTACTTAAGTACCAAGCTCCCTTCGGATCCAATCCTAGACATGCGCACCGCCATTGCCACACCTTAACGTCATGTATATTTCTAGAAAACCAATTTGATTAAGTCCTTTTTAGGTAAAGTGATTAATTTTGGAAAAATATTTTCATTGCGAAAGTTTTGCTTGTTGTCGTGTTATTTTGAAATCAATTACTGTTTTTGGAAAACACGCTCTAAAGCTATCCAATTCCAATAGTTAAATATAAGTAATACCTACCTTAATAAAACATATTAAAACCATAAAAAAATAATTAAGCGGCTTTAGTACATTTTAAAAAAACCCAAAACCTTAAACGTAAATAAAAGGATGTCCAGTTCACCAGAAGAAAATCAACTTGCATAACGTGTGGCCACTTTGAATCCCTCACAGCTCCAAGCCCACTATGGTTGGGGATTACCTGCGTGGATGAAAGTAAAAGGGTGAGTTTGGGGAAACTTAGTGTGCAAATTAACCCAACCATAGCCTATATCGGTTCAAACCACAGAGAAAATAATAAGTTGGCCTTAGCCCAGAATAGAATTCAAAATAAAGCCCATAGACCCATAACAGAACAGAACAGATATTACATATTTATGCAAAACCCAACCCATATCCAACCACATGTACCCCCATGCCAACCTTTCACCATGTAGGGAGACTTCTCGACCCACCCAACCGCTACACACTACAGAAATATGCAACATGGCTGCCAGAACAGATAATGTGACAGAGTCACCAGATACAGATAATCGTGGCAAAGCCACCAGAACAGATATATGTGGCAGAGCCACCAGATCAGATAATTCTGACATAGCCACCAAGACGCTTCCTCCATAATATAACCCATTTCCTCATGCAACAGATATACAATCATGGCATACATCATGCAGAATTAAATCATCATGCTTTTCAGTCAAAAGTAACCGTAAGGGTATAATGGTAATTTTGCACCTAGAGATATATCAGTAATTTCCATACATAGGGGTATTCAAGTAATTTCACTATTCTTAAGGTTTTCATGCATAACATAGCCATTTACGTACGACCAGAAACACTTACCGCCTTTTCTTACCGAATTGAGCCCGTTGGCCCACTATCCCGATTTTGGCCCATTAAGCCCAAAAACATCAAAATACACAGAATCGTGCAATTTGAAATATTATCACTTTAATTTACCACATACATCAACTCTTAATCTCACGAGCGTTTGCACATTCGCAAGTTCTCAAGATACCGGCTTTTCGGCATTTCAGCTTTACTGTTTTTGCCGATCTATTCTATAAGAGGGCGTCAGTTACACACCTATTTTTGATGATATGCTGACGGGATCGACACATGAACGACCTACAATTGTATTACTAACACGTTAATCTAACTATCGAAAATGAACTACGTATTAACCCCTTACCACATTTGGCCAAAAGCACCTTAGGCACTAGCGATCCTACCTTTGTCGAAGTTAGCGATTATGTCTAGATCCAGTCGTTCCACTTGTCCAAGCCTTCGATCAGCAGCCTCTAGATCCCATTATTATCAAAATAAAATAGTTATAACAACCCTTAGAGCTACAAGCCCAAATCGACAGCCTCCCTAACCTTTAGGGGTTTCGGCTTTTCTAAAACCCGAAATAAAGATTAAGTTCAAAAACTTACCACCGGTTCCTTTAGTTAATGATTCCAATTAACTCCTACTCAATTCTGATGCAGATCTAACCCCTCAAATGATAACAAAAATTGATCCTTTAATGATCTTAAAATTTAGCTATGCCCCTATGGCTATGCGTTTTCGGCTTTTTGTAACCGTGAAGAAAAGATGAGGGTTTTGTAGTGGCTTTGTCGACAGAAACTTTGGGTTCAGAGGACTAGAGAACCAGTCAAGAAGATGAGGGAAAATAAGAGGGTTTTGACTAGAAGAAAAAGGCACAAAAGAAATTAGGCTTTCGGGATTTCGGCTTTTTGAGGTAATCGACTATAGGCTTAAAAACAGCTGATAAAAATGAAGATGAGCAGAATGGTAGAGAGATATGACAGACAAGAAGAAGAAAAAAAGTTGATGAAGAGAGAAAAAAAGAAGAAAAGAAAAAAAAAAAAGAGGAAGAATGGTAAAGAAACGACACAACTTACCCCTAATGTCGAACTTATGCTTGGCATTTGACCTAGCCAAAACTTGCCCCCTAAAGAAAACCCTTGACAGGCCAACTCTTGCTCCTCAAGAGTCCACCATTCGGCCAACACTACTCTTCCTAATCAGCTCCTAAATCCTCTCCCTTATCCCCTCCTTACTCAATCCCCTGAGCAACTTAAACTCCTCCTAACAGTCTTTTACTTGAGTTCCATTACTTACCCTTTCTAAACATAAAAATAATTCCCTTAATATGCTTCCATTGTAACTTGAACCTTAGTTCTCCCTAGCATCCATACGCCACTTTTATAGCCTTCCCAGTGGCGTCACATGCCACTTTGTCACCTGGTTCTTTGTGTTTTATTTTGCCCAATTAATACTTAAAAGCCCAGTTACCCAGAACCCCTTTTTCTTTCGGGACTAAAATTAACTAAAATTACCGAGTTTTAACTTAAGCTTGGGCCTTCTAGAGGCCCACTAACATAATTAAACCTACGCCAAACAGACAGAACACAGAAATTTTAAATCTTTGCCAACAGACACAGAATTCCCAAAGATTAGGGTGTTATCAAATTGGTTTCCTGGAAATATACATGACGTTAAGGTGTGGGAATGGCGGTGTGCATGTCTAGGATTGGATCCGAAGGGAGCTTGGTACTTAAGCAGTCCGATGGACTCACCTCTTCTTTCCTGTTTCCTACACGGTGCATGACTTCCATTCACTTTAACCTGCAATGAAATTATCTTTTAAAACACTAAGTATGTTTTTCTAGAATAACAACATGAAATGTTTTGAACGCTTCGATGTGGCATGTTGGATTCGGGCATAACGTTTGGGCCGGGTTTGGGGTGTTACATTTAGTGGTATCAGAGCCAAGTTGCAACAGCTCGGCTGTGGAATGGGTTTACAGAAACAAAGATTTTTGGAAATAAAAAATTTATAAGGATTAAAAAAAAAACGAAACTCAGTTTTCAAAATTTAGATATTTAGAAGGTGGCATTCCGAATCTCTAGCCCAAGCCTGTAAATATTACTCTGAACTTCTCTGAATATTTTCCTGAATTATCTGTCTGTACTGAAACCTTCTAGGATACTCTAGATTGGATAATACTGAAACCATAGGAAAATTTGATAAGAGACTGAAACTGTAGCTAGACTTCGATTCTACGAAAACAAACTTTGAATTACTGTCTGATTCATAAAACATCTGTAATAAACCTAGAATATTGAATTAATGCATAAAATTTTATAATCAGATAATACGATATGAGTACAAGAGCCGCTCGTGGAAGATGTCATGGACGTGGCCGAGGAAGTGCTCGAGCAAGATCTTCGTCTTCGGGACATATGCCAGCGACGAATGCACTGATACCACCAGCAACAGAGGTGGAGTCTCATGACCGTGGTGCCGGGGATGATGCCTATTCACAGACAATGCTTCGTGTTCTGGAAAGGGTTGCCGGGGCAAGTATGGGCAACAAAATTTGGGGATCTATTTCTGAACGACTTCGGGCTAACGGAGTGGAGATCTTTAAGGGCGTGTCTGGTGTAGCCCCGAATGTGGCGGACTATTGGTTGGAGGCCACAGAACGGATTATGGACGACTTGGACTGCTCTATGGAGCAGAAGTTGAAGGGAGCCATATCGTTGCTACGGGAGGAGGCCTATCAGTGGTGGCTCACTGTGAGAGAAGGGACCTTAGCTGATAGGGTAACTTGGGAACTGTTTAAGATGGCCTTTAAAGGGAAGTATGTTGGGGCGAGTTATGTGGACGCTCACAGAAAGGAATTCTTGAATCTGGTGCAAGGAGGTAAAATAGTTGCTGAGTACGAGGCTGAGTTTCTGAGGTTGAGTCGATATGCTGTGGGCATAGTCGCTACGAAATATGAGCGAAGTGTACGCTTCGAGGATGGTCTTAGAGATGACCTTAGGGTGTTGATTGCTTCGCAGAGGGAGCGGAACTTTGCGGTCTTGGTGGAGAAGGAAAAGATAGCTGAAGAGGTTAAGCGTCTTTGGCGAGAATCGGAGAAGGATCGAACCGCTTTCGGAGGATTCGGGACCCTCGTGGATCAAAACCGATTCGGCAAAGGTGATGAATGTGGTTAGACCACCAATCTGTGGAGACTGTGGTAAAGTATATTTGGGCGAGTTTAGGAAACGTTCCAGTGCTTATTTCCGATGCGGATCTATGGAGCATAGAGTTAAGGACTGTCCTCAGAGAGTTGATCAGGCTCAGGTTGCTGTGCAGAGGGTTGCTCAACCCATGAAAGGTGGACCATAACCACCGAGAAGACGTGGACAAGGTAGGGGCGGAAATGGAAATGGTCGAGGTCGAGGGGCACCTGGTAGGGGTGCCGGAAATACTGAAGCTCGACAGCTAGTGTTGGTGTATGCAGCTCATCGTTAAGAGGAGGGCGAGGCACCTGACGTCATAATTGGTACGTTTTTGGTTTCTAGCATGTCGTATACTACTTTGGTGGATATTGGACTACTTATTCCTATCTTGCATGTGCCATATCTGGGTCATTGGGTGTGCACTCTGAGAAGATTGTGAGTGGGATATCTGTGCTAAGTCCCTTGGGTCACTCGGTCAGGGTAGACAAGCTGTATAGGGATGTACTCTTAAAAACTCAAGGTAGGATTTTCCCTGGAGATCTGATAGAGTTACCGTTTGGAGAGTTTGATCTCATTCTGGGAATAGACTGGCTTGTTAAGCATAAGGTGACTTTGGATTGTGCTGCTAAACGAATGGTGTTAAGGACCACAGAGGATGAGGAGGTTATGGTGATAAATGAGCGAAGGGATTATTTGTCCAATATGGTGTCGGCATTAAGAGCCGAAAAGTGGATTCGGAAAGGTTGTGAGGCCTACTTGGCATTTGTAAGTCAGTTGGAAGAGGAGGGTCTGATAGTGGATAAGGTTAAGACCGTAAAGGAGTTCCAAGATGTTTTTCCGGAGGAGCTTCCGGGATTGCCTTCGAATTGAAAAGTTGAGTTTGGAATAGACTTGTTTCCTGGAACGGCGCCCGTGTCCATTGCACCGTATAGGATGGCACCGAAGGAGTTAGTGGAGTTAAAGGCACAAATTCAAGAGTTGTTGGATAGGGGCTTCATTAGGCCAAGCGTGTCTCCTTGGGGAGCACCAGTGCTATTCGTGAGAAAGAAGGATGGTACGATGTGGATGTGCATTGATTATCGCCAGTTGAACAAACTGACGATTAAAAATAAGTATCCACTACCAAGGATTGACGATCTGTTCGACCAGCTTAGAGAAGCTTCTGTATTTTCCAAGATCGACCTTCGATCTGGATATCTTCAGTTAAGGGTCAAGGAGGCAGATATCCATAAGACGGCATTCAGGACTCAATATGGTCATTACAAGTTTCTGGTTATGCCATTTGGACTGACGAATGCTCTTGCAGTAGTTACGGATCTGATGAATCGTGTGTTCCAACCATTTTTTTATCGGTTCATAGTCATCTTTATTGACGATATCCTGGTATATTCTGAAACGGAAGCGAAGCATGATGAGCATCTCTGTATAGTGCTGCAAGTGTTAAGGGAGAAGGAACTCTATGCGAAGTCCAGCAAGTGTGAATTTTGGTTGAGGGAAGTAACCTTCTTAGGTCATGTAGTCTCTGCTGAGGGGATTAGGGTGGACCCTCAAAAAATTGAAGCAATTTTGGAGTGGAAGCCGTCTAGGTCAGTGTTAGAAATACGGAGTTTTCTAAGATTGGTAGGATACTGTAGAAGGTTTGTGGAAGGTTTTTCTGTGATGGCAGCACCTCTGACAAAACTCATAAGGAAAAGAGTGCCGTTTATATGGACTGAGAAGCAGCAGGAAGCTTTTGAGAAGTTGAAGAAAGTTCTGACCGAAGCACTTGTGTTAATTCAGCCGGCGTTTGGGAAGGATTTTACTGTGTGTAGTGACGCATCATATGTAGGTTTGGGTTGCGTGTTAATGCAAGAGGGTAAGTGGATGCATATGCATCATGACAGCTTAAGCCTCGCGAGGGGAACTATCCTACTCATGATTTAGAGTTGGCAGCAGTGATATTTGCACTTAAGATTTGGAGACATTACTTGTACGGAGAAAGGTGTATTATATTCACAGACCATAAGAGTCTTAAATATTTGTTGACTCAGAAGGAGCTGAATCTTAGGCAAAAGAGATGGATTGAGTTGCTTAAGGATTATGACTGTTCGATCGAGTATCACCCAGGCAAGGCTAATGTGGTAGCCGATGCTCTAAGTCATAGAACTGTATCTGATCTGAGAGCAATGTTTGCTCGTCTGAGTCTATATGATGATGGAAGTCTGTTGGCTCAGTTGCAAGTGAGACCAACCTGGGTGGATCAGATTAAGGAAAAGTAGTTGAACAATAAGTCTTTGGTCGCTCTTTTTCAACAAGTTAAGGAAGGGGAAACTTTTGAGTTTGGGTTAAATGGCGATGGAGTTCTGTGCTTCTGAGGAAGAATTTGTGTTCCAAATGACTCTGATTTAAGGCAGACAATATTGAAGGAAGCTCATGGGGGACTTTGTGCCATGCATCCTGGAGGGAACAAGTTGTATCACGACTTACAAGAATTGTACTGGTGGCTTGGACTTAAACGAGAAGTAACGAAGTTTGTAGGGAAATGTCTGACATGCCAGCAAGTGAAAGCTGAGCATAAATTACCTTTTGGATTGTTGCAGCCAGTGAATATACCACTTTGGAAGTGGAAGAGGGTAACCATGGACTTTGTGAGTGGGCTGCCCTTAACACCATCGAAGAAAGACTCGGTGTGGGTGATTGTGGATAGGTTGACCAAATCAACCCATTTCATACCTGTACGTTGTGACAGCCCTAAATTGACCCTAGTCAAAAAGTGGTTTCGGGACCACGAAACCGAGTCTTATAAATAATTAAAGGTTATATTCTGTGTTTATGATGTGCGTAAATGCTTGTGTGATAGTTCCATACTTGAATTTGGTCAGTGTATGTGAAATTTATTAGTAGGGACTTATGTGAGACAATTTAGAAATATGCTAGGCAAGTGTTAAAGTAGCCTATTAATATATGTGGGAAAGTGCTTGTCCTTGCATGTCAAATTAGCCAAATTAAAGCATAGTGGCCGGCCATGCTATGGGTGGAAACATATCACAAACATGTTATGTTAGTGATGTATGTTAGGAAAAATAAAATAAGGGGCATGGTAATAAAATAATAAAAGGGAATATGATGAAAACAAAGAAAAAAAAAAGTGTCCATCCTTTTCATTTCTTTTGGCCGAAAGTTCTAAGGAAGAAGGAAGGAGCTCTTGCTTCATGTTCGGCTTGGAAGAGGATTAGGAAGAGGTTCGACCATACTTGTATCTAGGTTAAGGTAAGTTTGATGTTGTGCCATGAGATTCATGCATGTTCTTAGTTGTTAGCTTGAGTTCTAACTAGCCCATGGTTTAAATCTTTGCTATGTGAGGGAGATGATACTCAGCCATGGGTGTTGTCTTCTTGGTGGATGTTTGATGTTGTGTTGGTGAGGTATGAAGATGATAAAGTGTGTGTGAGAATTTGAAAAAGGTAGGTTTTAGCAACTTCATGAAGCAATCGGCCATGGTATATCTATAAGTATGATTTATGCTTGTTATGTTACTTATGGTTAAAATGATTCGGCTATGCTTCATGTAAAAATAAAATATACATGTGAATTCGGATATATGTTTATATTTGGTTAATGATTTATCCTTGTGAAGTATAAATTTGTAACATGATTTGAGTTGGAAGTTATTATAATGTATTTGTGCATTCGGGTATATGATGAAAATATATGAAATGGTTATAATCAACCTTATGATTCGGCTCTTGCACATATATATATATGTTTGCACATGATGTATTGGTATGCCATTTATGGGTGGTATTAAGTATATAATTGGCCTCAACATATACATGCATACTTGGCCACATGAGAAGATTAGTGTTTCATGTATTCGGTTAGAGGCAAGCATATTGATGCCTTTATCTTGGTTTAGACAATCAGCTAAAAGGGAGTGTGGGTTAATATGTTGAGTTGATGCATGATTTCACATGTATGTGACTTTAATGTCTAATGTATATATATTGGCTAAGTACCTTGAGTTCCTCTTTTCGATGCTCAAATGATTAAATCAATTTATTTGTTAAATTAAGCTCAAGAGCAAAGGGGAACTAAATCCGATAAAGGGAAGGAAAAAGTGGTCGAAAAGCCATCGAAATCGTTCGACAACATCCGAGGTAAGTTTTTGAGTAATGAGACTTAGTTACCGATTTGATTAAGTCATGATGTATGAGCATAACAAATATGCGGTGATATGATGATTCTACTTGAATCATATGTTGAGTTAATTAGTCTATACGTATGACGGGTAGCCGTATGTGCATAGAGATAGTGTCATAAAGCAAATTAAACCATGCTGTTTGTATGTGGCTAGTGAGCCAAAAATGGGATCGCTTAATACGTGATGTGTGTTTGAACTCCAATTATGAAAATGAAATATAGATGTGTCATGATTTATTGATATGTGTATGAATATTTGGATGATAACCGGGCTAAGTCCTGAAGGCATCTGCGCTAGTGACTAGTTCCGGCAAGTCCCAAGGCATTTGTGCTAGTTACTAAATCCAAAGCTAAGTCCCAAAGGCATTTGTGCGAGTTACTAAATCCGGCTAAGTCCCAAGGCATTTGTGCAAGTTACTAAATCCGGCTAAGTCTCAAGGCAATTGTGCGAGTTACTCTAACCGGCTATGTCCCAAGGCATTTGAGCGAGTAGCTATATCCGGTTAAATTCGAAGGTACGTGATTTGGGAATGAGCGATCTGCTGTAATAATTTCAATTAATACGCTCGTAAAAACTTAACAACGAGGTATGTGTTGTACATGCATTGGATTAATTGATTCCTCTTAAATAGTATTCGCTCAGTCGATTAAGGAGCTTCTGGTTTTGGTTAAGTTGATCCCTTATGTGTGAATATAAGGGTTGGAAATGTGAAGTAGGACTGATTTTTGAGAATATATGTGTATATGAAATTATCCGTTTAGTTATATGAATGCTATACTTTAGTTGAGCATAATTCCATTGCTCAAAACTTACTAAGCATTAAATGCTTACTCCGTTCTTTGAATCTCAGTTTTATAGATTTTGGTTCGTCAGCTATCGGACTTGGGATTATTGAAGTCAAAGTCTCCCACACTATCAAAGCCCCTTTTGGTACACTTTTGGTTGAACTTTGAAATGGCATGTATAGGACTACCCTTTTTGTTATTGGTCATGGACCCTTTGGTTTTGTATAAATTTGGATAGCCATGCGAAAATGGCTTATATACACTTTGAGCTTAATATTATAATCGTCTTGTATGATGTTCATTAAGAGGTATGGAAATGTTTGGGAATTATTAGCCATTGGAATGGTTAATCATGATCATATTTTGTGCTATATATGCAAAAGGGCTAGTTGAATCATGGAAACTATGTAATAGGTAAAGTCTACCTTAAAAATAGATGCTGATAGCAGCAGTGATGTGAATGTTAAAAATCACTAAAAATAGTAAAAAGGGAATTAAATAGTGAATAAATTATTTAATCAAACCTTGATGAATCTATTTTCATAGGAAAGTAACGAAACGATCATATGAATAGTATGTTAAGAGATATTTACGTTTTCGTGAGATAGGGCCGGAACGGTTTCTGGATTCCCTGTTCCGAATTTGGAAATTCATTATAAATTAACCAGAGATAAGTAGAAGTCATTCCATATATTTATAGATTCCTTTTCGAGTCTAGTTTCTATAGAAACAAACGGCATCAGTATTGAAGCCCTGTACAAGGAGATATCCAAGTCGTAATGCGCAAAGGTCAGTGTAGTCGAACCCTGAAATAGGGGAGACTTTAGCTAATAAACTGTACTAATTGGCTTGACCAAAAATTCTAGAAAAGAATTTGTAGATGAACATATGAGTCTAGTTTCAGGAAAAATTTACGGAACTGGTTTTCGAGTTTTGGAACTCGAGATATGATTTTTAAGGTGACAGTGACGCAGTTAGCCAGCTCGTCTGGAAATTTAAAATGGACTGTGCAAATAAGTGATTTAAGTCTGCGAACCCCTCGTGTCTGACTCCGGCAACGGTCTCGGGTATGGGGTGTTACAATTTTATTGGTATCAGAGCTACAGTTTAGTCGATTCTAGGACTACCGTAATACGTTTGGGTCTAGCTATACATGCCATTATGTGATTATTTGATAGTGTGGTGATTTCGACAATTGAAAATGTGTTTATTTATAGTAATGGATCCCGATCCCACCGAGTGGTAATCGATGATCTTGAGAGTGTAGCACTGCTCCCTTTGAAGGAACAGCTCCGCGGACTCTTAACCTAATGCTAGTAATCCGAATGATGAAGCTAGACAAGCTTTTTAAGCGTGATGAATGATTGGTTCAACCAATACATTCGAACTAATACTACTGCTCCACAACCTCCATTCCCGACAAATACCACCTCAAGACCTATAATACCTCCGAATCGACCAAATAAGGTCAAATAAATCCCGCTTAATGAATCCGAAAACACGGGCTCTCAATTTAAAGCTACGGACAGCGATGATGCCGAGCAAGCTGAATTTTGGTTGGACAACACTATCCGCATTTTCGATGAGCTATCTTGCACACCGATGAGTGCCTAAAGTGTACTATCTCCTTGCTACGTGATTACGCCTACTATTGGTGGAATCGTTGACTTGTTGTGCCCAGAGAGCAAGTAACTTGGGAGTTTTTCCAAACCGAGTTTCGGAAAAAGTATATCGGTCGAGATTTATGGATCAAAAACGGAAGGAATTTCTTGAACTTAAACAAGGTTCCATGTTGGTTACCGATTATGAACGAAAATTTGTAAGGCTTAGCCCGTACGTGTGGGAATGCATTTCTTCAGAAGCCGTGATGTGTAAACGTTTCGAGGATGGGCTGAACGATGATATAAAGTCGTATGTTGGCATTTTGGAAATCCAAGAATTTGTGGCACTTGTCGAGCGGGCTTCCAAAGCCGAGGAGCTCAATATGGAGAAAAGAAAAGCTGAGGTGGAAGCAAAGGAGTTTCGTAAGAGGTCTTCGGGGAAGCCCTTCCCACAGTCATCGAAGAAATTTAGAGATGGCTTAGGCCGATCTAGAGACACTTCGGGCTTATCTAGACGAGATCGCGATCGACCCCCTGTGAGTGCACGAGTCACTTCAGTTGCCAGTGTTGGAAATGATCATCGAGACAGAACGGAGTGTCAGTATTGTGGTAAATGGCACTCGGGGAGTTGTAGATTCCATGACCGCTCCTGTTACAAGTGCGGGTCAGCTGACCACTTTATTAAAGATTGCCCGAGATTGTCTGAACAAAACGTAAATCAGAGTGGGAAACCTGGCGCTACTACTGCTCGGGGTAGACCATCTAGGAATACGGGCAATGCTAGTGGCGGTCAGAGAGGATCTAGAGATGCTACAACTAGATCTGAGGCTCGTGCTCCTGCTAGAGCTTACGCTATACGCGTCTGTGAGGATGCTTCCTCGCCGGATGTTATTACCGTACTTTTACTCTCTTTGATACTAATGTGATTGCTTTGATTGACCCCGGTTCTACTCATTCTTATATATGTGAAACCTTAGCATCCAAAGAAGACTCTACCGTTGAGTCTCTCGAGTTTGTAATTCGGGTGTCAAATCCTTTGGGTCGTTACGTGCTTGTCGACAAAGTGTGCAAGAAATGTCCCTTAGTAATCCAAGGTTCCTGTTTTCCGGCCGATTTGATGCTTTTACCATTTGACGAATTTGATGTTATCCTCGGGATGGATTGGTTGACCGTACATGATGCAATTGTAAATTGCAAAAGAAAAACCATCGATTTGAGGTGCGTAAATAACGAGATAATCCGAGTCGAGTCTACTGACTTGAATAGGTTGCCAGCTGTAATATCATCGATGCTGGCTCAGAAATGTGTAAGAAAGGGGTGTGAAGCATACCTTGTGTATGTACTTGATGACAAAGAGTTAGAAAAGAAGCCTGAATCTGTGCCAGTGGTTTGTGAATACCCGGATGTTTTTCCCGAAGAATTACCGGGTTTACCACCTATTCGGGAAGTAGAGTTTGGTATTGAGCTTGTACCTGGGACTACGCCGATTTCAATAGCTCCGTATCGTATGGCACCAACTGAGTTAACAGGGTTGAAAGCTCAGTTGCAAGAATTGACGGATAGAGGTTTCGCTCAACCAAGTTTCTCACCTTGGGGTGCACCAGTATTGTTTGTGAAAAAGAAGGACGGAACCATGAGGTTGTGCATCGACTATCGTCAGCGAATAGAGTGACAATAAAGAATAAATATCCGTTACGCATATTGACGATTTGTTTGATCAACTAAAGGAGCCTCGGTGTTTTCAAAGATAGATTTGAGATCGGGTTATTATCGATTCTAATTCGAGATTCTGGATATACCCAAAGCTGCTTTCGAATCGAGATACGACCACTACGAGTTCTTAGTGATGTCGTTTGGGCTCACTAATGCCCTGCGGTATTTATGGATTTGATGAATCGGATCTTCAGACAGTATTTGGACCGATTCGTAGTTGTGTTTATTGATGACATCTTGGTCTATTCAAGAGATGAGACCGAACATGCTGAGCACCTAAGATTAGTGTTGCAAATTTTACGGGATAAGCAGTTAAATGCTAAGTTCAGTAAGTGTGAGTTCTGGTTAAGAGAGGTTAGCTTCTTGGGTCATGTGGTATCCGCATCGGGTATTCAAGTTGACCCGAGCAAAATTTTAGCCATACTTAATTGGAAGCCTCAGAAATATTACGAGGTTCGAGCTTTTGGGACTTGCTTACTTACCGACGGTTTGTAAAAGGTTTCTCGATGATAGCCACACCAATGACGGCTACTTCAAAAGATGTTAAGTTCGAATGGACGGAAAAATGTCGAAAAAGTTTCGATCAACTGAAAACTTATCCGATCAAGCTCAATTCTAATGCGGCCGAATCGTGCAAAGAGTTTGTCATTTATAGTGATGCCTCCCTACTTGGGTTGGGTTGCGTATTGATGCAAGAGGGTCGAGTTGTGGCCTATGCGTCGAGACAATTAAAGCCACATGAGAAAAATTATCCGACCCATGATCTCGAATTAGCTGCCATCGTATTCGCTTTGAAAATATGGCGACATTACTTATTTGGTGAGAAGTGCCATGTATTTTCGGATCACAAAAGTCTCAAATATTTGATGACTCAAAGAGACTTGAATCTGCGACAAAGGCGTTGGCTTGAGTTGTTGAAAGATTATGAACTTGTCATTGACTATCACCCGGGAAAGGCTAATGTGGTTGCGGATGCCTTAAGTCGTAAATCACTGTTTGCTTTACGAGCGATGAATGTACACTTGTCTGTTCTATCCGACAATGTGTTAGTGGTGGAATTAAAGGCCAAACCATTGTTGATTCATCAAATTCATGAAGCTTAGAAAGTTGATGATGAACTGGTTGCAAAACGGGCTGAATGTGTTTCGAATATGGAATCAGAGTTTCAAATTGATGATGACGATTGTTTGAGGTTCAGAAGTCGGTTGTGTGTTCCAAGAAATTTAGAACTCATTTCAATGATTCTGAACGAAGCTCATTGTAGCCGAATGTCGATTCACCCGAGGAGTACGAAAATGTACAACGATCTGAGACGTCAGTTTTGGTGGCATGGTATGAAACGAGACATTTCCGATTTTGTTTCGAAGTGTTTAATATGTCAGCAAGTAAAGGCGAAACATCAAGTGCCTACGGGTTTACTCCAGCCAATCATGATACCTGAATGGAAATGGGATCGAGTCACGATGGATTTCGTATCTGGGTTGCCAGTATCGGCAAGTAAGAAAGATGCGATTTGGGTTGTTGTGGATAGACTGACTAAGTCGGCTCACTTTATCCCCGTACGTACGGATTTTTCATTGGATAAACTTGCTAAATTGTACATTTCCCAGATTGTGAGATTACACGGGGTACCTATCTCTATTGTATCGGATAGAGATCCGAGATTCACCTCGCGATTTTGGAAGAAATTACAAGAAGCTTTGGGTACCAAGCTGCATTTTAGCACCGCTTTTCATCCACAAACCGATGGTCAATCCGAGCGGATAATTCAGATACTCGAGGATATGTTGAGATGCTGCATCCTTGAGTTTAGTGGTTCATGGGAACGGTATTTACCTTTGATTGAATTCGCTTACAACAATAGTTTTCAGTCAAGTATTAAGATGGCACCGTACGAGGCTTTGTACGGTTGAAAATGCCGTACACCATTGTTTTGGACCGAGCTCGGTGAAAGTAAAATTTTCGGAGTGGATTTGATTAAAGATGCTGAATAGAAAGTAAAAATAATTCGTGAAAGTCTGAAGGCAGCATCAGATCGTCAGAAGTCGTATGCGGATTTAAAACGAAGAAATATTGAGTATCAGGTGGGAGACAAAGCGTTTCTTAAGGTTTCACCTTGGAAGAAGATACTCAGATTTGGCCGTAAGGGCAAATTGAGTCCGAGATTCATTGGGCCGTATGAAATCTCTGAACGAGTTGGTCCAGTTGCGTATAGATTGATTTTGCCCCCTGAACTTGAAAAGATTCACGACGTCTTTCATGTTTCGATGCTTCGACGTTATAGATCTGATCCATCGCACATAATTAATCCATCAGAGGTTGAAATTCAACCTGATATGAGTTATGAAGAAGAACCGATTCGTATCCTGGCTCGTGAAATGAAAGAGTTACAAAACAAAAGGGTTCCGTTAGTGAAAGTGTTATGGCTCAAACACGGGATCGAAGAAGCTACTTGGGAAACCGAGAATGCCATGAAAGAACGATACCCAAACCTATTTACGGTAAGATTTTCGGGACGAAAATTTCTTATGTGGGAAGAGTTGTGACGACCTAAATTGACCCTAGTCGAAAAGTGGTTTCGGACCACGAAACCGAGTCTTATAAATAATTAAAGGTTATATTCGTGTTTATGATGTGCGTAAATGCTTGTGTGATAGTTCCATCCTTTAATTTGGTCAGTATATGTGAAATTTATTAGTAGGGACTTATGTGAGACAATTTAGAAATATGCTAGGCAAGTGTTAAAGTGGCCTATTAATATATGTGGGAAAGTGCTTGTCCTTGTATGTCAAATTAGCCAAATTAAAGCATAGTGGCCGGCCATGCTATGGGTGGAAACATGTCACAAACATGTTATGTTAGTGATGTATGTTAGGAAAAATAAAATAAGGGCATGGTAATAAAATAATGAAAGGAATATGATGAAAACAAAGAAAAAAAAAAGTGTCCATCCTTTTCATTTCTTTTGGCCGAAAGTTCTAAGGAAGAAGGAAGGAGCTCTTGCTTCATGTTCGGCTTGGAAGAGGATTAGGAAGAGGTTCGACCATACTTGTATCTAGGTTAAGGTAAGTTTGATGTTGTGCCATGAGATTCATGCATGTTTTTAGTTGTTAGCTTGAGTTCTAACTAGCCCATGGTTTAAATCTTTGCTATGTGAGGGAGATGATACTCGGCCATGGGTGTTGTCTTCTTGGTGGATGTTTGATGTTGTGTTGGTGAGGTATGGAGATGATAGAGTGTGTGTGAGAATTTGAAAAAGGTAGGTTTTAGCAACTTCATGAAGCAATCGGCCATGGTATATCCATAAGAATGATTTATGCTTGTTATGTTACTCATGGTTAAAATGATTCGGCTATGCTTCATGTAAAAATAAAATATACATGTGAATTCGGATATATGTTTATATTTGGTTAATGATTTATCCTTGTGAAGTATAAATTTGTAACATGATTTGAGTTGGAAGTTATTATAATGTATTTGTGCATTCTAGTATATGATGAAAATATATGAAATGGTTATAATCAACCTTATGATTCTCTTGCACATATATATATATGTTTGCACATGATGTATTGGTATGCCATTTATGGGTGGTATTAAGTATATAATTGGCCTCAACATATACATGCATACTCGCCACATGAGAAGATTAGTGTTGCATGTATTCGGTTAGAGGCAAGCATATTGATGCCTTTTTCTTGGTTTAGACAATCGGCTAAAAGGGAGTGTGGGTTAATATGTTGAGTTGATGCATGATTTCACATGTATGTGACTTTAATGTCTAATGTATATATATGGGCTAAGTACCTTGAGTTCCTCTTTTCGATGCTCAAATGATTAAATCAATTTATTTGTTAAATTAAGCTCAAGAGCAAAGGGGAACTAAATCCGATAAAGGGAAGGAAAAAGTGGTCGAATAGCCATCGAAATAGTTCGACAACATCCGAGGTAAGTTTTTGAGTAACGAGACTTAGTTACTGATTTGATTAAGTCATGATGTATGAGCATAACAAATATGCGGTGATATGATGATTCTACTTGAATCATATGTTGAGTTAATTAGTCTATACGTATGACGGGTAGCCGTATGTGCATAGAGATAGTGTCATAAAGCAAATTAAACCATGCTGTTTGTATGTGGCTAGTGAGCCGAAAATCGGATCGCTTAATACGTGACGTGTGTTTGAACTCCAATTATGAAAATGAAATATGGATGATAACCGGGCTAAGTCCTGAAGGCATCTGCGCTAGTGACTAGTTCTGGGCAACTCCCGAAGGCATTTGTGCGAGTTACTAAATCCGGGCTAAGTCCCGAAGGCATTTGTGCAAGTTACTAAATCCGGGCTAAGTCCCGAAGGCAATTGTGCGAGTTACTCTAACCGGTCTATGTCCCAAAGGCATTTGAGCGAGTAGCTATATCCGGTTAAATTCCGAAGGCATGTGATTTGGGAATGAGCGATCTGCTGTAATAATTTCAATTAATACGCTCGTAAAAACTTAACAACGAGGTATGTGTTGTACATGCATTGGATTAATTGATTCCTCTTAAATAGTATTCGCTCAGTCGATTAAGGAGCTTCCGGTTTTGGTTAAGTTGATCCCTTATGTATGAATATAAGGGTTGGAAATGTGAAGTAGGACTGATTTTTGAGAATATATGTGTATATGAAATTATCCGTTTAGTTATATGAATGCTATACTTCAGTTGAGCATAATTCCATTGCTCAAAACTTACTAAGCATTAAATGCTTACTCCGTTCTTTGAATCTCAGTTTTATAGATTTTGGTTCGTCAGTGATCGGACTCGGGATTATTGAAGTCGAAGTCTCCCACACTATCAAAGCCCCTTTTGGTACACTTTTGGTTGAACTTTGAAATGGCATGTATAGGACTACCCTTTTTGTTGTTGGTCATGGACCCTTTGGTTTTGTATAAATTTGGATAGCCATGCGAAAATGGCTTATATACACTTTGAGCTTAATATTATAATCATCTTGTATGATGTTCATTAAGAGGTATGGAAATGTTTGGGAACGATTAGCCATTGGAATGGTTAATCATGATCATATTTTGTGCTATATATGCAAAAGGGCTAGTTGAATCATGGAAACTATGTAATAGGTAAAGTCTACCTTAAAAATAGATGCTGATAGCAGCAGTGACGTGAATGTGACAAATCACTAAAAATAGTAGGAATGGAATTAAATAGTGAATAAATTATGTAATCTAACCTTGATGAATCTATTTTCATAGGAAAGTAACGAAATGATCGTATGAACAGTATGTTAAGATATATTTAAGTTTTCGTGAGACAGGGCCAGAACAGTTTCTAGATTCTCTGTTCCAAATTTGGAAATTCATTATAAATTAACCAGAGATAATTAGAAGTCATGCCATATATGTATAGATTTCTTTTCGAGTCTAGTTTCTATTTAAACAAACGTTATCAGTATTGAAGCCCTGTACAGGGAGATATCCAAGTCGTAATGCGCAAAGGTCAGTGTAGTCGAACCCTGAAACAGGGGAGAATTTAGCTAATAAACTGTACTAATTGGATCGACCAAAAATTCTAGAAAATAATTTTTAGATGAACATTTGAGTCTAGTTTCAGGAAAAATTTACGAAACTGGTTTTCGAGTTTTGGAACTCGAGATATGATTTTTAAGGTGACAAGGACGCAGCTAGCCATTTCGTCTGAAATTTAAAATGGATCGTGCAAATAAGTGATTTAAGTCTGCGAACCCCTCGTGTCTGACTCCGACAACGGTCTCGGGTACAAGGTGTTACATACGTACTGAATTTTCACTTCAAAAGTTAGCCAAGTTATATGTGGCAGAGATTGTGCAACTTCATGGAGTTCCAGTTTTGATTATCTCTGACAGGGATCCCAGATTCACATCTCGGTTTTGGCAAAATTTGCATGAGGTGTTGGGGACGCAATTGAACTTTAGTACGGCTTTCCATCCCCAAACTGATGGTCAGTCGGAAAGGGTTATTCAGATTCTGGAGGACATGTTGAGGGGATGCGTAATGGACTTTCGAAGTAGTTGGGAGGAGTACTTGCCGTTGGCAGAATTTGCGTAGAATAACAGTTACCAGGCGAGTATTCGAATGGCACCGTATGAAGCACTGTATGGACGAAGGTGTCGTACACCTAGTTGTTGGACGGAGCTAGGAGAGCGACAAGTTCTTGGACCAGAGTTGGAAGCTAATACTGAGAATACGGTCAAAATAATCAGGGATTAGTTAAAAGAAGCATCTGATAAGCAAAAGTCGTATGTAGATTTGAAGCGTATGGAGATTGAGTACTCAGTAGGTGATATGGTCTTCTTAAAGGTTTCTCCTTGGAAGAAGATATTAAGGTTTTGTAAGAAGGGCAAGTTGAGTCCGCGGTTCATTGGGCCTTATCGGGTTTTGAAGCGAATAGGCCCAGTAGCTTATTAGTTGGAATTGCCTCCAGAGTTAGACAGGATTCATGATGTATTTCATGTCTCCATGTTAAGGCGTTATCGTTCTGACCCTGCTCATGTCGTGCCAATTGTAGAAATTGAAGTTCAGACTGATTTGACCTTTAAGGAGGAGCCTGTGCAGATATTGGCTCGAGATGTTAAGGTTCTCAGAAGGAAATCTGTCCCGTTAGTAAAAGTTATTTGACGTAATCATGGCAGAGAGGAAGCCACTTAGGAGTCAGAAGAGGTGATGCAATAGCAATACCCTCATCTGCTTGGGTCTGGTAAATTTTGAAGATGAAATTTCCTTAAGGAAGGTAGAGTTGTAACGCCCCAATTTTCGAGAATTCTGTGTATGTTGGTAAAGATTTAAAATTTCTGTGTTCTGTCTGTTTCGTGTAGGTTTAATTATGTTAGTGGGCCTCTAGAAGGCCCAAGCTTAAGTTAAAACTGGGTAATTTTAGTTAATTTTAGTTCCGAAAGAAAAAGGGGTTCTGGGTAACTGGGCTTTTAAGTATTAATTGGGAAAAATAAAACAAAAAGAAGCAGGTGGCAAAGTGGCATGTGACGCCACTGGGAAGGCTATAAAAGTGGCGTGTGGATGCTAGGGAGAACCAAGGTTCAAGTCACAATGGGAGCATATTAAGGGAATTATTTTTATGTTTAGAAAGGGTAAGTAATGGAACTCAAGTAAAAGATTGTCAGGAGGAGTTTGAGTTACTCAGGGGATTGAGTAAGCAGGGGATAAGGGAGAGGATTTAGGAGCTGATTAGGGAGAGCAGTGTTGGCCGAATGGTGGACTCTTGAGGAGTAAGAGTTGGCCGGTCAAGGGTTTTCTTTAGGGGGCAAGTTTCAGCTAGGTCAAATGCCAAGTATAAGTTCGGCATTATGGGTAAGTTTTGCCGTTTCCTGACCATTCTTCCTCTTTTTTTTTCTTTTCTTTTTTTTCTCTCTTCACCAACTTCTTTTCTTCTTCTTGTCTACCGAATCTCTCTACCATTCTGCTCATCTTCATTTTTATCAGTTGTTTTTAAGCCTATAGTCGATTACCTCAAAAAGCCGAAATCCTGAAAGCCTGACTTATTTTGTACCGTTTTCTTCTAGTCAAAACCCTCTTATTTTCCCTCATCTTCTTGACCGATTCTCCAGTCCTCTAAACCCCAAGTTTTTGTTGACAAAGCCACTACAAAACCCTCATCTTTTCTTCACTGTTACAAAAAGCCAAAAACACATAGCCATAGGAACATAGCTGAATTTTAAGATCACTAAAGGCTCGACTTTTGTTATCATTTGAGGGGTTAGATCTGCATCAAAATCGAGTAGGAGTTGATTGGAATCATTGACTAAAGGGACTGGTGTCAGTTTTTGAACTTAATCTTTATTTCAGGTTTTAGAAAAGTCGAAACCCCTAAAGGTTAAAGAGGCTCTCGATTTGGGCTGCTGATCGAAGGCTTGGACAAGTGGAATGACTGGATCTAGACATAATAGCTAACTTCGGCAAAGGTAGGATTGCTAGTGCCTAAGGTGCTTTTGGCCGAATGTGGTAAGGGGTTAAGACGTAGTTCATATTTGATAGTTAGATTAACGTGTTAGTAATCCAATTGTAGGCAGTTCGTGTGTGGATCTCGTCAGCATATCATCGCAAATAGGTGTGTAACTGACACCCTCTTATAAACTAGATCGGCAAAAGCCGAAATGCCGAAAAGCCAGTATCTTGAGAACTTGCGAGTGTGCGAATGCTCGTGAGATTAATAGTTGATGTATGTGGTAAATTAAAGTGATAAGATTGCAAAGTGCACGATTTCGTGTATTTCGATGTTTTTAGGCTTAATGGGCTAAAATCGGGATAGTGGGCCAACGGGCTCAATTCGGTAAGAAAACACGGTAAGTGCTTCTGGTCATATGTAAATGGCTATGCTATGCATGATAACCTTAAGAATAGTGAAATTACTTCAATACCCCTATGTATGGAAATTACGGATATACCCCTAAGTGCAAAATTACCATTATACCCCTAGGGTTACTTTCGACTGACAAGCATGATGATTTAATTCTGTATGATGTATGCCATGATTATATATCTATTGCATAGGGACATGGGTTATATTATGGAGGAAGTGTCCTGGTGGCTATGCCACAATTATCTGATCTGGTGGCTCTTCCACGATTATCTGTATCTGGTGACTCTGTCACATTATCTGTTCTGGTAGCCATGCTGCATATTTCTGTGGCGTGTAGCGGTTGGGTGGGTCGAGTAGTCTCCCCACATGGTGAAAGGTTGGTATGGGGGTGCATGTGGTTGGATATGGGTTGGGTTTTGCATAAACATGTAATATCTATTCTGTTTTGTTATGGGCCTATTGGCTTTATTTTGAATTCTGTTCTGGGCAAAGGCCAACATATTCTGTTCTCTGTAGTTTGAACCGATATAGGCTATGGTTGGGTTAATTTGCACACTGAGTTTCCCCAAACTCACCCTTTTACTTTCATCCACGCATGTAATCCCCAACCATAGTGGGCTTGGAGCTATGAGGGATTTGGAGTGGCCATACGTTCTGCAAGTTGATTTTCTTCTGGTGAACTGGACATCCTTTTATTTACGTTTAAGGTTTTGGGATTTTTAAAATGTACTAAGGCCGCTTAATTATTTTTTTATGGTTTTAATATGTTTTATTAAGGTAGGTATTACTTAAATTTAACTGTTGGAATTGGATAGCTTTAGGGCGTGTTTTCCAAAAACAGTAATTGATTTCAAAATAACACGACGACAAGCAAAGCTTCCGCAATGAAAATATTTTCCAGAATTTATCACTTTTCCTAATTGGGGCGTTATCAAATTGGTTTCCTGAAAATATACATGACATTAAGGTGTGGCAATGGCGGTGTGCATGTCTAGGATTGGATCCGAAGGGAGCTTGGTACTTAAGCAGTCCGATGGACTCACCTCCTCTTTCCCGATTTCCTACCTGGTGCACAGCTTCCATTCACTTTAACCTACAATGAAATTATCTTTTAAAACACTAAGTAAGTTTTTCTAGAACAACAACATGAAATGTTTTGAACACTTCGATGTGGCATGTCAGATCCGGCCATAACGTCTAGGCCGGGTTTCGGGTGTTACAGTTAGAGTTGTAACGCCCTAATTTTTGGGAATTCTGTGTATGTTGGCAAAGGTTTAAAATTTTTGTGTTCTGTCTGTTTGGCGTAGGTTTAATTATGTTAGTGGGCTTCTAGAAGGCCCAAGCTTAAGTTAAAACTCGGTAATTTTAGTTAATTTTAGTTCTGAAAGAAAAAGGGGTTCTGGTTAACTGGGCTTTTAAGTATTAATTGGGAAAAATAAAACAAAAAGAAGCAGGTGGCAAAGTGGCATGTGACGCCACTGGGAAGGCTATAAAAGTGGCGTGTGGATGCTAGGGAGAACCAAGGTTCAGGCCACAATGGGAGCATATTAAGGGAATTATTTTTTTGTTTAGAAAGGGTAAGTAATGGAACTCAAGTAAAAGACTGTCAGGAGGAGTTTGAGTTGCTCAGGGGATTGAGTAAGGAGGGGATAAGAGAAAGGAATTAGGAGCTGATTAGGGAGAGCAGTGTTGGCCGAATGGTGGACTCTTAAGGAGCAAGAGTTGGCCAGTCGAGGGTTTTCTTTAGGGGGCAAGTTTTGGCTAGGTTAAATGCTAAGTATAAGTTCGGCATTAGGGGTAAGTTGTGCCGTTTCCTGACCATTCTTCCTCTTTCTTTTTTTATTTTCTTCTTTTTCTCTCTTCATCAACTTCTTTTCTTCTTCTTATCTGCCGAATCTCTCAACCATTCTGCTCATTTTCATTTTTATCAATTGTTTTTAAGCCTATAGTCGATTACCTCAAAAAGCCGAAATACCAAAAGCCTGATTTCTTTTGTGCCGTTTTCTTCCAGTCAAAACCCTCTTATTTTCCCGCATCTTCTTGACCGATTCTCTAGTCCTCTGAACCCCAAGTTTCTGTCGACAAAGCCACTACAAAACCCTCATCTTTTCTTCACCGTTACAAAAAGCTAAAAACGCATAGCCATAGGGACATAGCCGAATTTTAAGATCACTAAAGGCTCGACTTTTATTATCATTTGAGGGGTTAGATCTGCATCAGAATCAAGTAGGAGTTGATTGGAATCATTGACTGAAGGAACTGGTGGTAAGTTTTTGAACTTAATCTTTATTTCAGGTTTTAGAAAAGCCGAAACCCCTAAAGGTTAGGGAGGCTGTCGATTTGGGCTTGTAGCTCTAAGGGTTGTTATAACTATTTTATTTTGATAATAGTGGGATCTAGAGGCTACTGATCGAAGGCCTGGACAAGTGGAACGACTGGATCTAGACATAATCGCTAACTTCGACAAAGGTAGGATCACTAGTGCCTAAGGTGCTTTTGGCCGAATATGGTAAGGGGTTAATACGTAGTTTGTTTTTCATAGTTAGATTAACTTGTTAATAATCCAATTGTAGGTAGTTCGTGTGTGGATCTCGTCAGCATATCATCGCAAACAAGTGTGTAATTGACACCCTCTTATAGACTAGATCGGCAAAAGCTGAAAAGCCAAAATGCCGAAAAGCTGGTATCTGGAGAACTTGCGAGTGTGCAGATGCTCGTGAGATTAATAGTTGATGTATGTGGTAAATTAAAGTGATAATATTGCAAAGTGCACGATTCCGTGCATTTCGATGTTTTTGGGCTTAATGGGCCAAAATCGGGATAGTGGGCCAACAGGCCCAATTCGGTAAGAAAAGGTGGTAAGTGTTTATGATCGTACGTAAATGGCTATGTTATGCATGAAAACCTTAAGAATAGTGAAATTACTTGAATACCCCTATGTATGGAAATTACTGATATTCTTCTAGGTGCAAAATTACCATTATACCCCTAGGGTTACTTTTGACTGAAAAGCATGATGATTTAATTCTGTATGATGTGTGCCATGATTGTATATCTGTTGCATGGGGACATGGGTTATACTACAGAGGAAGTGTAACACCCCAAACCCGGCCCAAACGTTATGGCCGAATCTGACGTGCCACATTAGAGTTGAAAACCCACGTTCCGTTTTTAGTGTTTTAAAACCATATATTTTGTTGAGTTAACAAAGTGTATGGAAGCCGGGCACCGTGTAGGTATCTCGAGACAGAGGAGGTGAGCCATGAAGGTCGCTAAGTACCAAGCTCTTTGATTGGATCCAATCCTAGACATGCTCACAACCATAGCCACACTTTGTTATATCGAGTTTAAATTTGTTTAAGTGAACGACTTTGATAAATCGATTAATCGTGGTGTTGAACTCTTTTGAAAACAAGTATCGTTTTGAAAACACGTCCTAAGTCTAGCCCATTTGAATAATTATAACCAGGTTTGAAGTTATTAAAATTAAAATAATCCCGAAAAGAAATAAAAGGAAAGTGAAAATGGCCTTATTACAACCCAAAAATAAATAATAATTAAAGGGAAACTAATGAAAACCAACGCTTATTTAAAAGTCCAAAGACAATCACCGTGGCTACTCAATCCTCCTACCCAAGTCCCCACATCAAGGCTCACCGCAAGGTTAAGGAAAGGGGGTGAGTTTGGAAACTCAATGTGCAACAAGCCCCTTTCAGAGCCCAAAACAATGACAGCCTGTTGGGTCTAAGCCCAAATCCAATTTCAAACATGTACTAGGCCATAGCCCTTTTCATATTTCATATTTCATAACACCGGGTCAAGCCTTTTCAAATTTCATATTATCGGGTCAAGCCTTTATCAGAAATCGGTATGGCCCATAGGCCCATTTCAATATAACATATAATGTTAATGAAAGAATGCAACCCATTTGGGGAGACTACTCAACCCACCATCCGCTACTCTCCACCCGCATTCAACCAACACACCATGTGGGATTTACTCGACCCACCCCGCCATAACTCTCCAACCGGCAAAGATAGCTTTATCATATAACCGAGGCCTAGCCTCTTTTAACAATCGGGCAAAGCCCTTTAATAATCGGGCAAATCCTTTTAATAATCTGGGCATAAGCCCTTTAATAAGCGGGCATAAGCCCTTTTAATAATCAGGGCATAAGCCCTTTTAATAATCAGGGCATGAGCCCTTTTTGTACTTCCTCCATCCATATAAAAACCCAAGCCAATGCATTTATGAACATCTCATGTGCATATCCTACATATCATGTTTATCAAAATCCCATGCATTAAGTTCATATATAAACCCTAGGGGTATAATGGTCACTTTTACCTAGGGGCAAGTGCATATCATACATATCATGTTTATCAAAATCCCATGCATTAAGTTCATATATAAACCCTAGGGGTATAATGGTCACTTTTACCTAGGGGCAAAATGGTCATTTTCATGTTATAAGGGTAATCTTGTAATTTTACTGAAAATTAGGGTTTCCATGTTCATTAACGATTACTAACAATTCATGGGTGCAAACAGTGATTCTGGCCCGTTTTTAGCGAAATCGAGTTATTGGGCCAAAAAACCCTAATGGGCCCTACTTAGCCGATTTCGTCATCTAGGCTCATTTAGCCTATATTCCATAATGGTTTTATCAGTCTCGATGCGCAATTTAACTAGTTTTCATATTCTACCGATTTTACCCAAATGGGCCCGAATGCCCATCGGGCCCTGTTTCAGCCCCTCGAGGCCCAACTTACCGTGAATGCCAAAAATCACGCTCTTACCTTTTCCAACCTTCTCGATCATCATCTCAACGAATCTAACTGACTAATGAGCGTCATTGCTCATAAGTCCTCGAAATGCCGAGTTTTGGCATTTTGCTTTTCAAAGATTTATCGCTTTAAGCTATGAAAAGGGTTCGTTACACACGATTTGCGATATTCCTTGACGAGATCTCCTATGCGATTTCTCCTATAATCAACCACTTATAGATTAGACCATGTTAATATTAAACCAAATCGAAAACTACCTATTCTCATCACTTACACATTCGCCACCATCCCCAATGGCCCTTGGGTTCATACCTTTGCCAAGTTGATGACTAGATTTAGTCACTCCGATGATCCAAGCTTTTCACACACCTCGATCGGTAGCCTTTAATCCTCACTAGTACCAACAAACCAAATAACACCAAAATCCTTTTAGCCTTAGTCGACGGAGGGTTTTCACTTTTCTTAAACCACAAGATACAAATGGAAAGAAGGTTCAATACTTACCAAGAGATCTACTCGTTGAAGAACGTTCCAAATACCTTCCTACCCCATATCCGCTAGAATCCAACTTAAACGTGCGTGAAAAATAGATCTAAATATTAATTCTCTAATCACTAAAATATGAAGCTTTCGCTTTTCAAAGAAATATTAATCTAAGCTATTTAGAGGTTAGTACACACATGTTATGGGTTGAAGTTGAAACATTTCCAAAATCAATCGCCTCGATAACCACCACCGCCACTCAAACTTAACTAATCCAATATCAATATATGTAAATCCTAAGCACATCACCATACTAACATAAGGGCATATTCGTCATTTTACTATACTGAGGGTATTTTGGTAGTTTTACAAATTGAGGGTATTGCGGTAATTTCACAAACCAAGGGTATTTTAGTAATTTTGTAAATCGAGGGTAAAACAAGAATTACAGAAATCAAGGGTAAAACAAGAATTTATAAATCGAGGGTAAAATGGTAATTACAGAATCGAGGGTAAAACCAATTACAAATCGAGGGTAAAATGATAATTATGTAAATCGAGGGTAAAACGGTAATTATGTAAATTGGGGGTAAAACGGTAATTCTGTAAGTCGAGGGTAAAATAGTAATTTTGTAAACTGAGGGTAAAACGGTAATTCTATAACCTGAGGGTAAAACAGTAATTATGTAAATCGGGAGTACTTTGGTAATTTTACAAGTCGAGGGCATTTCAGTAATTGGTAAACTAAAGTATTCTAAACATGGATAACAATACGAATGGGCCTAAAGCCTATTCTCGGCCCAAATGGGCCCACACGCTCGTGTGGCCCTTTTAGCCCAAATCTAGCCACAAATATTAGATTCACCTAGCCTAGCCCAATATTTACTACACAATCAAACAGCTTATCCAATTGGGCCTGTAGGCCCATTAGGCGCACATGACCTCTTTCGACCCATCGCGGCCCGAAGTAGCCATCCTACCGCTAGAGTAGTAAGAAATACACACCTGATAGGAGACTGGAGTTAATCCACACTCCGAGCACTCTTAGCCGACGCCTAACCCAAACGAGCACGCCATACAAATGAAAGGATCACCAAGAAAGGTGCATTTACTCTCCTCATGGTTCCCTCTATTTAAAGCCGCCTTTGTATCCACTCTTATGTTAGCTTCCGATGTGGGATCCTCCAACATCGAGTTTAAATTCAACACGAACTCTTGTCGCCCTTTTAGCAAAATAAATGCTCTTTGCTTGCCATGGGATTCAACCTATGCCTCCCCTTAAATGCTCCACACGCCATTTGCCACTAAGCCACAAGGCTTTTTGTGTCATATTTTATCCCCAATTAATTATAAGGTCTAAAGGCCAAAGTCCGTGTTCCCTTAAAAAAACAAAATAAATTGCAAGAGCCAAGGCTTGAACCTGTGCTCCCATACAACCTTAATGACACCACAACCACTAGACTACAACCTTCCTTGTGTCATTTATTTAACACAATAATTTAAAACCCTCATCCAAGCATCCGTGTTTTTTCACTTAATACCAAAATTTTTGCTAAAGCCCAAGTTTGAACCCAAGATTTCTCTAACACTTCTCGGGCCATTAACCACTAAAGGACATTTAATTGTGTCATTTCATTACACAATTAAATACCTATATAAAACCTCCGTGACGGACCCACACTCAAGGCCCAATACTTCTAGGCCCAAATTAGGGGTGTTACAATTCTACTCCCTTAAAGAAATTTCGTCCTCGAAATTTCCAACTATCAACTAATCGTATTACTCAAGTCAAACCTCTATGCTTCCGCCACGCACTCTAATTAAAAATAATTCTTAGTACGACCCGAACATCTAATTACCAAAGTAAAGAAACATTTATCAAGAACGCATACAATTCAGTAACACATATTTAAATAAAATAAACTTGGCGATCCCGAGCTCGATGCTCCTTGGACCCACATCTAAGACATGCTCTGCCTTCCTATGGCATTCACCCGATGACGCCCATTGCGCTCTTTGCAAATTGGATAGTTTGGTCGTGCCTTAACATGTTTCACGTAAGCGAGGCTTGGTTTTCGAGAACTAGAATCCTTCCTTTTCTTACACTCCAAGCACCACGCTTGAAGCGTTTCCCTAATTTCCTTAATTTTGGTATCCAATACTTCCTCTACCACTTTCCTTACTAACTCGACCAAAGGCCTCGGTACCAAGCTCCGAAGTTACCGCTACCAAGTTGGTAGACTTTGCTTACCCTCGAAATCCATATCAATGCTCTACATTACCAAGACACATATCAATTAACTACAAAGATCTCAAAATTTTACTATTTTTTCATATGTCTTATGCAGAGATAGTATTTTAAAGTTTCTATTTTCACGTAATCATAGCCTAGCTACGCCCTCAGATTCTAGAGTTTTTAGGGTTGCCCTAGTCATAATGTCATGATATGGTCTCGCCTATCTACAAGAATATCTTAATACAAAGGAAATATGAGGAATGTAAATACTTACAGACTTGGTGCCGGAGATTCAAGTGCCCAACGCTTGCTTACTAAATTTCAAAACCCGTAAAAATTTAAACCATTTTAACATGTATACTCTGTAAAACATTTTTGCAATAAACTTTCCAAAAACTATTTCCAAAAATACCCTTCTTAAGCCTAAATTTTCGAAAAATTTTTAGACCCGATCCACAGCCGAGTTGTTGCAACTTGGCTCTGATACCACTAAATGTAACACCCCAAACCCGCCCAAACGTTATGGCCGAATCGACGTGCCACATTGGAGTTGAAAACCCACGCCCGCTTTTTAGTGTTTTAAAACCATATATTTTGTTGAGTTAACAAAGTGTATGGAAGTCGGGCACCGTGTAGGTATCCGAGATAGAGGAGGTGAGCCATGAAGGTCGCTAAGTACCAAGCTCTTTGATTGGATCCAATCCTGACATGCTCACAACCATAGCCACACTTTGTTATATCGAGTTTAAATTTGTTTAAGTGAACGACTTTGATAAATCGATTAATCGTGGTGTTGAACTCTTTTGAAAACAAGTATCGCTTTTGAAAACACGCCCTAAGTCTAGCCCATTTGAATAATTATAACCAGGTTTGAAGTTATTAAAATTAAAATAATCCGAAAAGAAATAAAAGGAAAGTGAAAATGACCTTATTACAACCCAAAATAAATAATAATTAAAGGAAACTAATGAAAACCAACGCTTATTTAAAAGTCCAAAGACAATCACCGGCTACTCAATCCCTCCTACCCAAGTCCCCACATCAAGGCTCACCGCAAGGTTAAGGAAAGGGGTGAGTTTGGAAACTCATTGTACAACAAGCCCTTTCGAGCCCAAAACAATGACGACTGTTGGGTCTAAGCCCAAATCCAATCTCAAACATGTACTAGGCCATAGCCCTTTTCATATTTCATATTTCATAACACCGGGTCAAGCCTTTTCAAATTTCATATTATCGGGTCAAGCCTTTATCAGAAACAGTATGGCCCATAGGCCCATTTCAATATCACATATAATGTTAATGAAGGAATGCAACCCATTTGGGAGACTACTCAACCCACCATCCGCTACTCTCCACCGCATCAACCAACACACCATGTGGGATTTACTCGACCTACCCCGCCATAACTCTCCACCGGCAAGATAGTTGCTTTATCATATAACTGAGGCCTAGCCTCTTTTAACAACTGGGCAAAGCCCTTTTAATAATCGGGCAAAGCCCTTTAATAACTGGGCATAATCCTTTAATAAGCGGGGCATAAGCCCTTTTAATAATCAGGGCATAAGCCCTTTTAATAACTGGGGCATGAGCCCTTTTTGCACTTCCTCCATCCATATAAAAACCCAACCCAATGCATTTATGAACATCTCATGTGCATATCATACATATCATGTACATATCATACATGTCATGTGCATATCATACATATCATGTTTATCAAAATCCCATGCATTAAGTTCATATATAAACCCTAGGGGTATAATGGTCACTTTTACCTAGGGGCAAACGGTCATTTTCATGTTATAAGGGTAATCTTGTAATTTTACTGAAAATTAGGGTTTCCATGTTCATTAACGATTACTAACAATTCATGGGTGCAAACAAAGTGATTACGCCCGCTTTTAGCGAAATCGAGTTATTGGGCCAAAAAACCTAATGGGCCCTACTTAGCGGTTTAAGTCATCTAGGCTCATTTAGCCTATATTCCATAATAGTTTTATCAGGTCTCGATCGCAATTTAACTAGTTTTCATATTCTACCAATTTTACCCAAATGGGCTCAATGCCCATCGCCCCTCGCTTTCACCCTCGAGGCCCAACTTACCGTGAATGCCAAAAATCACGCCTTACCTTTTCCAACCTTCTCGATCATCATCTCAACGAATCTAATCGACTAATGAGCGTTAAACTTGCTCATAAGTCCTCGAAATGCCATAGTTTTGGCATTTCGCTTTTCAACATTTATCGCTTTAAGCTATGAAAAAGGGTTCGTTACACACCTGATTTGCGATATTCCTTGACGAGATCTCCTATGCGATTTCTCCTATAATCAACCACTTATAGATTAGACCATGTTAATATTAAACCAAATCGAAAACTACCTATTCTCATCACTTACACATTCGCCACCATCCCCAATGGCCCTTGGGTTCATTCCTTGTCAAGTTGATGACTAGATTTAGTCACTCCGATGATCCAAGCTTTTCACACACTCCTCGATCGGTAGCCTTTAATCCTCACTAGTACCAACAAACCAAATAACACCAAAATCCCTTTTAGCCTTAGTCGACAGAGGGGTTTTCAGCTTTTCTTAAACCACAAGATACAAATGGAAAGAAGGTTCAATACTTACCAAGAGATCTACTCGTTGAAGAACGCTCCAAATACCTTCCTACCCCATATCCGCTAGAATCCAAATTAAACGTATGAGAAAATAGATCTAAATATTAATTCTCGAATCACTAAAATATGAAGCTTTCGCTTTTCAAAGAAATATTAATCTAAGCTATTTAGAGGTTAGTACACACCGTTATGGGTTGAAGTTGAAACATTTCCAAAATCAATCGCCTCGATAACCACCACATCACTCAAACTTAACTAATCCAATATCAATATATGTAAATCCTAAGCACATCAATCATACGGAACATAAAGGCATATTCGCTATTTTACTATACTGAGGTATTTTGGTAGTTTTACAAATTGAGGGTATTAAGTAATTTCACAAACCAAGGGTATTTTAGTAATTTTGTAAATCGAGGGTAAAACAAGAATTTCAGAAATCAAGGGTAAAACAAGAATTCTATAAATCGAGGGTAAAATGGTAATTCAGAATCGAGGGTAAAACAGAATTCAGAATCGAGGGTAAAACGGTAATTATGTAAATCAAGGGTAAAACGGTAATTATATAAATTGGGGGTAAAACGGTAATTCTGTAAGTCGAGGGTAAAATAGTAATTTTGTAAACTGAGGGTAAAACGGTAATTCTATAACCTGAGGGTAAAACAGTAATTATGTAAATCGGGAGTACTTTGGTAATTTTACAAGTCGAGGGCATTTCAGTAATTGGTAAACTAAAGTATTCTAAACATGGATAACAATACGAATGGGCCTAAAGCCTATTCTCGGCCCAAATGGGCCCACACGCTCGTGTGGCCCTTTTAGCCCAAATCTAGCCACAAATATTAGATTCACCTAGCCTAGCCCAATATTTACTACACAATCAAACAACTTATCCAATTGGGCCTGTAGGCCCATTAGGCCCACATGACCTCTTTTGACCCATCGCGGCCCGAAGTAGCCATCCTACAGCTAGAGTAGTAAGAAATACACACCTGATAGGAGACTGGAGTTAATCCACACTCCGAGCACTCTTAGCCGACGCCCAACCCAAACGAGCACGCCATACAGCGAAAGGGATCAGCCAAGAAAGGTGCATTTACTCTCCTCATGGTTCCCTCTATTTAAAGCCAGCTTTGTATCCACTCTTATGTTAGCTTCCCGATATGGGATCCCTCCAACATCAGAGTTTAAATTCAACACGAACTCTTGTCGCCCCCTTTTCGCAAAATAAATGCTCTTTGCTTGCCATGGGATTCGAACCTATGCCTCCCCTTAAATGCTCCACACGCTACTTGCCACTAAGCCACAAGGCTTTTTGTGTCATATTTTATCCCCAATTAATTATAAGGTCTAAAGGCCAAAGTCCGTGTTCCCTTAAAAAAAACAAAATAAATTGCAAGAGCCAAGGCTTGAACCCAGTGCTCCCATACAACCTTAATGACACCACAACCACTAGACTACAACCTTCCTTGTGTCATTTATTTAACACAATAATTTAAAACCCTCATCCAAGCATCCGGTTTTTTCACTTAATACCAAAATTTTTGCTAAAGCCCAAGTTTGAACCCAAGATTTCTCTAACACTTCTCGGGCCATTAACCACCAAAGGACATTTAATTGTGTCATTTCATTACACAATTAAATACCTATATAAAACCTCCTTACGGACCCACACTCAAGGCCCAATACTTCTAGGCCCAAATTCGGGTGTTACAATTCTACTCCCTTAAAGAAATTTCGTCCTCGAAATTTCCAACTATCAACTAATCAGATTACTCAAGTCAAACCTCTATGCTTCCGCTTACGCACTCTAATTAAAAATAATTCTTAGTACGACCCGAACATCTAATTACCAAAGTAAAGAAACATTTATCAAGAACGCATACAATTAAGTAACACATATTTAAATAAAATAAACTTGGCGATCCCGAGCTCGATGCTCCTTGGACCCACATCTAAGACATGCTCCTGTCTTCCTATGGCATTCACCCGGATGACGCCCATTGCGATCTTTGCAGATTGGATAGTTTGGTCGTGCCTTAACATGTTTCACGAATCGAGGCTTGGTTTTACGAGAACTAGAATCCTTCCTTTTCTTACACTCCAAGCACCACGCTTGAAGCGTTTCCCTAATTTCCTTAATTTTGGTATCCAATACTTCCTCTACCACTTTCCTTACTAACTCGGCGGCCTCGGTACCAAGCTCCGAAGTTACCGCTACCAAGTTGGTAGACTTTGCTTACCCTCGTAATCCATATCAATACTCTACATTACCAAGACACATATCAATTAACTACAAAGATCTCAAAAATTTTACTATTTTTTCATATGTCTTATGCAGAGATAGTATTTTAAAGTTTCTATTTTCACGTAATCATAGCCTAGTTACGCCTCAGTATTCTAGAGTTTTTAGGATTGCCCTAGTCATAATGTCATGATATGGTCTCAGTTCTATCTACAAGAATATCTTAATACAAAGTAATATGAGGAATGTAAATACTTACAGACTTGGTGCCGAGATTCAGCAGCCAACGCTTGATTACCAAATTTCAAAACCCGTAAAATTTAAACCATTTTAACATGTATACTCAGAAACATTTTTGCAATAAACTTTCCAAAACTATTTCCAAAATACCCTTCTTAAGCCTAAATTTTGAAAAATTTTAGACCCGATCCACAGTACCGAGTTGTTGCAACTTGGCTCGATACTCACTAAATGTAACACCCCAAACCCAGCCCAAACGTTATGGCCGAATCGACGTGCCACATTGGAGTTGAAAACCCACGCCCGCTTTTTAGTGTTTTAAAACCATATATTTAGTTGAGTTAACAAAGTGTATGGAAGTCGGGCACCGGTAGGTATACGAGACAGAGGAGGTGAGCCATGAAGGTCGCTAAGTACCAAGCTCTTTGATTGGATCCAATCCTGACATGCTCACAACCATAGCCACACTTTGTTATATCGAGTTTAAATTTGTTTAAGGAACGACTTTGATAAATCGATTAATCGTGGTGTTGAACTCTTTTGAAAACAAGTATCGCTTTTGAAAACACGCCCTAAGTCTAGCCCATTTGAATAATTATAACCAGGTTTGAAGTTATTAAAATTAAAATAATCCCGAAAAGAAATAAAAGGAAAGTGAAAATGGCCTTATTACAACCCAAAATAAATAATAATTAAAGGAAACTAATGAAAACCAACGCTTATTTAAAAGTCCAAAGACAATCACCGTGGCTACTCAATCCCCTACCAAGTCCCCACATCAAGGCTCACCTGCAAGGTTAAGGAAAGGGGTGAGTTTGGAAACTCGATGTACAACAAGCCCTTTCGAGCCCAAAACAATGACAACTGTTGGGTCTAAGCCCAAATCCAATCTCAAACATGTACTAGGCCATAGCCCTTTTCATATTTCATATTTCATAACACCGGGCCAAGCCTTTTCAAATTTCATATTATCGACGAAGCCTTTCTCAGAAATGGTATGGCCCATAGGCCCATTTCAATATCACATATAATGTTAATGAAGGAATGCAACCCATTTGGGGAGACTACTCAACCCACCATCCGCTACTCTCCACCCGTACCAACCAACACACCATGTGGGGATTTACTCGACCCATCCCGCCATAACTCTCCACTGGCAGCGTAGCTGCTTTATCATATAACTGGAGGCCTAGCCTCTTTTAACAACTGGGGCAAAGCCCTTTTAATAACTGGGGCAAAGCCCTTTTAATAACTGGGGCATAATCCCTTTAATAACTGGGGCATAAGCCCTTTTAATAACTGGGGCATAAGCCCTTTTAATAACTGGGGCATGAGCCCTTTTTGCACTTCCTCCATCCATATAAAAACCCAACCCAATGCATTTATGAACATCTCATGTGCATATCATACATATCATGTGCATATCATACATGTCATGTGCATATCATACATATCATGTTTATCAAAATCCCATGCATTAAGTTCATATATAAACCCTAGGGGTATAATGGTCACTTTTACCTAGGGGCAAAACGGTCATTTTCATGTTATAAGGGTAATCTTGTAATTTTACTGAAAATTAGGGTTTCCATGTTCATTAACGATTACTAACAATTCATGGGTGCAAACAGTGATTCTGGCCCGTTTTTAGCGAAATCGAGTTATTGGGCCAAAAAACCCTAATGGGCCCTACTTAGCCGATTTCGTCATCTAGGCTCATTTAGCCTATATTCCATAATGGTTTTATCAGTCTCGATGCGCAATTTAACTAGTTTTCATATTCTACCAATTTTACCCAAATGGGCCCGAATGCCCATCGGGCCCTGTTTCAGCCCCTCGAGGCCCAACTTACCGTGAATGCCAAAAATCACGCTCTTACCTTTTCCAACCTTCTCGATCATCATCTCAACGAATCTAATTGACTAATGAGTGTTCGCTTGCTCACAAGTCCTCGAAATGCCATAGTTTTGGCATTTCGGCTTTTCAGCATTTATCGCTTTAAGCTATGAAAAAGGGTTCGTTACACACCTGATTTGCGATATTCCTTGACGAGATATCCTATGCGATTTCTCCTATAATCAACCACTTATAGATTAGACCATGTTAATATTAAACCAAATCGAAAACTACCTATTCTCATCACTTACACATTCGGCCACCATCCCCAATGGCCCTTGGGTTCATACCTTTGCCGAAGTTGATGACTAGATTTAGTCACTCCGATGATCCAAGCTTTTCACACACTCCTCGATCGGTAGCCTTTAATCCTCACTAGTACCAACAAACCAAATAACACCAAAATCCCTTTTAGCCTTAGTCGACGAGAGGGTTTTCACTTTTCTTAAACCACAAGATACAAATGGAAAGAAGGTTCAATACTTACCAAGAGATCTACTCGTTGAAGAACGCTCCAAATACCTTCCTACCCCATATCCGCTAGAATCCAAATTAAACGTATGTGAAAATAGATCTAAATATTAATTCTCGAATCACTAAAATATGAAGCTTTCGCTTTTCAAAGAAATATTAATCTAAGCTATTTAGAGGGTTAGTACACACCGTTATGGGTTGAAGTTGAAACATTTCCAAAATCAATCGCCTCGATAACCACCACCGCCACTCAAACTTAACTAATCCAATATCAATATATGTAAATCCTAAGCACATCACCATACGGAACATAAGGGCATATTCGTCATTTTACTATCTGAGGTATTTTGGTAGTTTTACAAATTGAGGGTATTGCGAGAATTTCACAAACCAAGGGTATTTTAGTAATTTTGTAAATCGAGGTAAAACAAGTAATTTTGTAAATCAAGGGTAAAACAAGAATTCTATAAATTGAGGGTAAAATGGTAATTACGTAAATCGAGGGTAAAACAGTAATTACAGAATCGAGGGTAAACCGTAATTATGTAAATCGAGGTAAAACAAGAATTATGTAAATTGGGGTAAAACAGTAATTACGTAAGTCGAGGGTAAAATAGTAATTTTGTAAACTGAGGGTAAAACGGTAATTCTATAACCTGAGGGTAAAACAGTAATTATGTAAATCGAGAGTACTTTGGTAATTTTACAAGTCGAGGGCATTTCAGTAATTGGTAAACTAAAGTATTCTAAACATGGATAACAATACGAATGGGCCTAAAGCCTATTCTCGGCCCAAATGGGCCCACACGCTCGTGTGGCCCTTTTAGCCCAAATCTAGCCACAAATATTAGATTCACCTAGCCTAGCCCAATATTTACTTCACAATCAAACAACTTATCCAATTGGGCCTGTAGGCCCATTAGGCCCACATGACCTCTTTCGACCCATCGCGGCCCGAAGTAGCCATCCTACAGCTAGAGTAGTAAGAAATACACACCTGATAGGAGACTGGAGTTAATCCACACTCCGAGCACTCTTAGCCGACGCCCAACCCAAACGAGCACGCCATACAAATGAAAGGGATCACCAAGAAAGGTGCATTTACTCTCCTCATGGTTCCTCTATTTAAAGCCGACTTTGTATCCACTCTTATGTTAGCTTCCGATGTGGGATCCTCCAACATCGAGTTTAAATTCAACACGAACTCTTGTCGCCCCTTTAGCAAAATAAATGCTCTTTGCTTGCCATGGGATTCAACCTATGCCTCCCCTTAAATGCTCCACACGCCACTTGCCACTAAGCCACAAGGCTTTTGTGTCATATTTTATCCCCAATTAATTATAAGGTCTAAAGGCCAAAGTCCGTGTTCCCTTAAAAAAAACAAAATAAATTGCAAGAGCCAAGGCTTGAACCCAGTGCTCCATACAACCTTAATGACACCACAACCACTAGACTACAAGCTTCCTTGTGTCATTTATTTAACACAATAATTTAAAACCCTCATCCAAGCATCCGTGTTTTTTCACTTAATACCAAAATTTTGCTAAAGCCCAAGTTTGAACCCAAGATTTCTCTAACACTTCTCGGGGCCATTAACCACCAAAGGACATTTAATTGTGTCATTTCATTACACAATTAAATACCTATATAAAACCTCCTTACGGACCCACACTCAAGGCCCAATACTTCTAGGCCCAAATTCGGGTGTTACAATTCTACTCCCTTAAAGAAATTTCGTCTCGAAATTTCCAACTATCAACTAATCGACATTACTCAAGTCAAACCTCTATGCTTCCGCTTCGCACCATAATTAAAAATAATTCTTAGTACGACCCAGAACATCTAATTACCAAAGTAAAGAAACATTTATCAAGAACGCATACAATTCGTAACACATATTTAAATAAAATAAACTTGGCGATCCCGAGCTCGATGCTCCTTGGACCCACATCTAAGACATGCTCCTGCCTTCCTATGGCATTCACCCGATGACGTCCATTGCGATCTTTGCAGATTGGATAATTTGGTCGTGCCTTAACATGTTTCACGAATCGAGGCTTGGTTTTACGAGAACTAGAATCCTTCCTTTTCTTACACTCCAAGCACCACGCTTGAAGCGCTTCCCTAATTTCCTTAATTTTGGTATCCAATACTTCCTCTACCACTTTCCTTACTAACTCGGCGATGCCTCGGTACCAAGCTCAGAGTTACCGCTACCAAGTTGGTAGACTTTGCTTACCCTCGTAATCCATATCAATACTCTACATTACCAAGACACATATCAATTAACTACAAAGATCTCAAAATTTTACTATTTTTTCATATGTCTTATGCGTAGATAGTATTTTAAAGTTTCTATTTTCACGTAATCATAGCCTAGCTATAGTCTCGGTATTCTAGAGTTTTTAGGGTTGCCCTAGTCATAATGTCATGATATGGTCTCAGTTCTATCTACAATAATATCTTAATACGGTGTAATATGAGGAATGTAAATACTTACAGACTTGGTGCCGAGATTCAAGTGCCACCGCTTGATTACCAAATTTCAAAACCCGTAAAAATTTAAACCATTTTAACATGTATACTCAGAAACATTTTTGCAATAAACTTTCCAAAACTATTTCCAAAAATACCCTTCTTAAGCCTAAATTTTCGAAAAATTTTTAGACCCGATCCACAGCCGATTTGTTGTAACTTGGCTCTGATACCACTAAATGTAACACCCCAAACCCGGCCCAAACGTTATGGCCGAATCTGACGTGCCACATTGGAGTTGAAAACCCACGTTCCGTTTTTAGTGTTTTAAAACCATATATTTTGTTGAGTTAACAAAGTGTATGGAAGCTGGGCACCAGGTAGGTATCCGAGATTGAGGAGGTGAGCCATGAAGGCTGCTTAAGTACCAAGCTCTTTGATTGGATCCAATCCTAGACATGCTCACAACCATAGCCACACTTTGTTATATCGAGTTTAAATTTGTTTAAGTGAACGACTTTGATAAATCGATTAATCGTGGTGTTGAACTCTTTTGAAAACAAGTATCGTTTTGAAAACACGTCCTAAGTCTAGCCCATTTGAATAATTATAACCAGGTTTGAAGTTATTAAAATTAAAATAATCCCGAAAAGAAATAAAAGGAAAGTGAAAATGGCCTTATTACAACCCAAAATAAATAATAATTAAAGGAAACTAATGAAAACCAACGCTTATTTAAAAGTCCAAAGACAATCACTGTGGCTACTCAATCCCTCCGCCCAAGTCCCCACATCAAGGCTCACCGCAAGGTTAAGGAAAGGGGGTGAGTTTGGAAACTCAGTGTACAACAAGCCCCTTTCAGAGCCCAAAACAATGACAGCCTGTTGGGTCTAAGCCCAAATCCAATCTCAAACATGTACTAGGCCATAGCCCTTTTCATATTTCATATTTCATAACACTGGGCCGAAGCCTTTTCAAATTTCATATTACTGGGACGAAGCCTTTACTGTAAACGGTATGGCCCATAGGCCCATTTCAATATCACATATAATGTTAATGAAGGAATGCAACCCATTTGGGGAGACTACTCAACCCACCATCCGCTACTCTCCACCCGTACCAACCAACACACCATGTGGGGATTTACTCGACCCATCCCGCCATAACTCTCCACTGGCAGCGTAGCTGCTTTATCATATAACTGGAGGCCTAGCCTCTTTTAACAACTGGGGCAAAGCCCTTTTAATAACTGGGGCAAAGCCCTTTTAATAACTGGGGCATAATCCCTTTAATAACTGGGGCATAAGCCCTTTTAATAATTGGGGCATAAGCCCTTTTAATAACTGGGGCATGAGCCCTTTTTGCACTTCCTCCATCCATATAAAAACCCAACCCAATGCATTTATGAACATCTCATGTGCATATCATACATATCATGTGCATATCATACATGTCATGTGCATATCATACATATCATGTTTATCAAAATCCCATGCATTAAGTTCATATATAAACCCTAGGGGTATAATGGTCACTTTTACCTAGGGGCAAAATGGTCATTTTCATGTTATAAGGGTAATCTTGTAATTTTACTGAAAATTAGGGTTTCCATGTTCATTAACGATTACTAACAATTCATGGGTGCAAACAGTGATTCTGGCCCGTTTTTAGCGAAATCGAGTTATTGGGCCAAAAAACCCTAATGGGCCCTACTTAGCCGATTTCGTCATCTAGGCTCATTTAGCCTATATTCCATAATGGTTTTATCAGTCTCGATCATAATTTAACTAGTTTTCATATTCTACCAATTTTACCCAAATGGGCCCGAATGCCCATCGGGCCCTGTTTCAGCCCCTCGAGGCCCAACTTACCGTGAATGCCAAAAATCACGCTCTTACCTTTTCCAACCTTCTCGATCATCATCTCAACGAATCTAACTGACTAATGAGTGTTCGCTTGCTCACAAGTCCTCGAAATGCCATAGTTTTGGCATTTGACTTTTCAAAGATTTATCGCTTTAAGCTATGAAAAGGGTTAGATTACACACGATTTGCGATATTCCTTGACGAGATCTCCTATACGATTTCTCCTATAATCAACCACTTATAGATTAGACCATGTTAATATTAAACCAAATCGAAAACTACCTATTCTCATCACTTACACATTCGGCCACCATCCCCAATGGCCCTTGGGTTCATACCTTTGCCGAAGTTGATGACTAGATGTAGTCACTCCGATGATCCAAGCTTTTCACACACTCCTCGATCGGTAGCCTTTAATCCTCACTAGTACCAACAAACCAAATAACACCAAAATCCCTTTTAGCCTTAGTCGACAGAGGGGTTTTCAGCTTTTCTTAAACCACAAGATACAAATGGAAAGAAGGTTCGAATACTTACCAAGAGATCTACTCGTTGAAGAACGTTCCAAATACCTTCCTACCCCATATCCGTTGTGAATCCAAATTAAACGTATGTGAAAATAGATCTAAATATTAATTCTCGAATCACTAAAATATGAAGCTTTCGACTTTTCAAAGAAATATTAATCTAAGCTATTTAGAGGTTAGTACACACTGTTATGGGTTGAAGTTGAAACATTTCCAAAATCAATCGCCTCGATAACCACCACATCCACTCAAACTTAACTAATCCAATATCAATATATGTAAATCCTAAGCACATCACCATACTAACATAAGGGCATATTCGTCATTTTACTATCTGAGGGTATTTTGGTAGTTTTACAAATTGAGGGTATTATGGTAATTTCACAAACCAAGGGTATTTTAGTAATTTTGTAAATCGAGGGTAAAACAAGAATTACAGAAATCAAGGGTAAAACAAGAATTTATAAATTGAGGGTAAAATGGTAATTACAGAATCGAGGGTAAAACGGTAATTCTATAAATCGAGGGTAAAACGGTAATTATGTAAATCGAGGGTAAAACAAAGAATTATGTAAATTGGGGTAAAAGCGGTAATTACGTAAGTCGAGGTAAAATAGTTATTTTGTAAACTGAGGGTAAAACGGTAATTCTATAACCCGAGGGTAAAACAAGAATTATGTAAATCGAGAGTACTTTGGTAATTTTACAAGTCGAGGGCATTTCAAAGAATTGGTAAACTAAAGTATTCTAAACATGGATAACAATACGAATGGGCCTAAAGCCTATTCTCGGCCAAATGGGCCCACACGCTCTTAGGCCCTTTTAGCCCAAATCTAGCCACAAATATTAGATTCACCTATCCTAGCCCAATATTTACTACACAATCAAACAACTTATCCAATTGGGCTCAGAGGCCCATTAGGCCCACATGACCTCTTTCACCCATCGCGTCTGAAGTAGCCATCCTACAGCCTAGAGTAGTAAGAAATACACACGATAGGAGACCTGAGTTAATCCACACTCAGAGCACTCTTAGCCGACGCCCAACCCAAACGAGCACGCCATACAAATGAAAGGGATCACCAAGAAAGGTGCATTTACTCTCCTCATGGTTCCCTCTATTTAAAGCCAGCTTTGTATCCACTCTTATGTTAGCTTCCCGATGTGGGATCCCTCCAACATCAGAGTTTAAATTCAACACCAACTCTTGTCGCCCCCTTTTAGCAAAATAAATGCTCTTTGCTTGCCATGGGATTCGAACCTATGCCTCCCCTTAAATGCTCCACATGCTACTTGTCACTAAGCCACAAGGCTTTTTGTGTCATATTTTATCCCCAATTAATTATAAGGTCTAAAGGCCAAAGTCGAGGTTCCCCTTAAAAAAAAACAAAATAAATTGCAAGAGCCAAGGCTTGAACCCAGGCTCCCATACAACCTTAATGACACCACAACCACTAGACTACAAGCTTCCTTGTGTCATTTATTTAACACAATAATTTAAAAACCCTCATCCAAGCATCCAGGTTTTTTTCACTTAATACCAAAATTTTTGCTAAAGCCCAAGTTTGAACCCAAGATTTCTCTAACACTTCTTAGGGCCATTAACCACCAAAGTGGACATTTAATTGTGTCATTTCATTACACAATTAAATACCTATATAAAACCTCCTTATGGACCCACACTCAAGGCCCAATACTTCTAGGCCCAAATTCGGGGTGTTACAGGAAGCGTCATGGTGGCTATGCCACAATTATCTGATCTGGTGGCTCTGCCACATATATCTGTTCTGGTGGCTCTACCAATATTATCTGTATCTGGTGACTCTGTCACATTATCTGTTCTGGCATCTATGCTGCATATTTCTGTAGCGTGTAGCGGTTGGGTAGGTCGAGTAGTCTCTCCAGATGGTGAAAGGTTGGTATCACATGTGGTTGGATATGGGTTGGGTTTTGCACAAACATGTAATATCTGTTCTGTTCTGTTATGGGCTTATGGGTTTTATTTTGAATTCTGTTCTGGACTAAGGCCAACTTATTTGTTTTCTGTGGTTTGAACCGATATAGGCTATGGTTGGGTTAATTTGCACACTGAGTTTCCCCAAACTCAACCTTTTACTTTCATCCACGCAGGTATTCCCCAACCATAGTGGGCTTGGAGGGATTCGGAGTGGCCACACGTTCTGCAAGTTGATTTTCTTCTGGTGAATTGGACATCCTTTTATTTACGTTTAAGGTTTTGGGCTTTTTTAAGATGTACTAAGGCCGCTTAATTATTTTTTTTATGGTTTTAATATGTTTTATTAAGGTAGGTATTACTTATATTTAACTGTTGGAATTGGATAGCTTTAGGGCGTGTTTTCCAAAACCAGTAATTGATTTCAAAATAACACGACAACAAGCAAAACTTCCGCAATGAAAATATTTTTCCAAAATTAATCACTTTACCTAAAAAGGACTTAATCAAATTGGTTTTCTGGAAATATACATGACGTTAAGGTGTGGCACTGGCAGTGTGCATGTCTAGGATTGGATCCGAAGGGAGCTTGGTACTTAAGCAGTCCGATGGACTCACCTCTTCTTTCCCGATTTCCTACCTGGTGCACAACTTCCATTCACTTTAACCTACAATGAAATTATCTTTTAAAACACTAAGTTTCTCTAGAACAACAACATGAAATGTTTTGAACGCTTTGATGTGGCATGTCAGATCCGGCCATAACGTCTGGGCCGGGTTTGCCTCTTTTTTTCCAATCTTTATAAAATTTTAGTTTCCGAAAATCTTTGTTTTTATAAACCCATTCCATAGCCGAGTTGTTGCAACTTGACTCTAATACCACTAAATATAACACCCCACACCTGGCCCAGACGTTATGGCTGGATCCGACATGCCACATCGAAGCGTTCAAAACATTTCATTTTGTTGTTCTAGAAAAACTTACTTAGTGTTTTAAAAGATAATTTCATTGCAGGTTAAAGTGAATGGAAGCTGTGCAACAGGTAGGAAACCGAGAAAGAGGAGGTGAGTCCATCGGACTGCTTAAGTACCAAGCTCCCTTCGATCCAATCCTAGACATGCACACCGCCATTGCCACACCTTAACGTCATGTATATTTCCAGGAAACCAATTCGATTAAGTTCTTTTTCGGTAAAGTGATTAATTTTGGAAAAATATTTTCATTGCGGAAGTTTTGCTTGTTGTCGTGTTATTTTGAAATCAATTACTATTTTTGGAAAACACGCCCTAAAGCTATCCAATTCCTACAGTTAAATATAAGTAATACCTACATTAAGAAAACATATTAAAACCATAAAAAAATAATTAAGAGGCCTTAGTACATTTTAAAAAAACCCAAAAACTTAAACGTAAATAAAAGGATGTCCAGTTCACTAGAAGAAAATCAACTTGCGTAACGTGTGGCCACTCCAATCCCTCACAGCCCAAGCCCACTATGGTTGGGGATTACCGCATGGATGAAAGTAAAGGGTGAGTTTGGGAAACTCAGCAGCAAATTAACCCAACCTTAGCCTATATTGGTTCAAACCACGAGAATGTAATAAGTTGGCCTTAGCCTGCAATAGAATTCAAAATAAAGCCCATAGGCCCATAATGTAACGTAATGATATTACATGTTTATGCAAAACCCAACCCATATCCAACCACATGCACCTCATACCAACCTTTCACCATGTGGGAGACTACTCGACCCACCCAACCGCTACACGCCACGTAAATATGCAGATGGTCGCTGTATGTATAATGTGACAGAGTCACCAGATACAGATAATCGTGGCAGAGCCACCAGAACAGATATATGTGGCAGAGCCACCAGATCAGAAAATTGTGGCATAACCACCAGGACGCTTCCTCCATAATATAACCCATGTCCCCATGCAATAGATATACAATCATGACATACATCATGCAGAATTAAATCATCATGCTTTTCAGTCAAAAGTAGCCCTAGGGGTATAATGGTAATTTTGCACCTAGGGGTATATCAGTAATTTCCATATATAGGGGTATTCAAGTAATTTCACTATTCTTAAGGTTTTCAAGCATAACATAGCCATTTACGTATGACCAAAAACACTTACCACGTTTTCTTACCGAATTGAGCCCGTTGGCCCACTATCCCGATTTTGGTCCATTAAGCCCAAAAACATCAAAATGCACGTAATCGTGCACTTTGCAATCTTATCACTTTAATTTACCACATACATCAACTCTTAATCTCACAAGCATTCACACACTCGCAAGTTCTCAAGATACCGGCTTTTCGGCATTTCGGCTTTTCAGCTTTTGCCGATCTAGTCTATAAGAGGGTGTTAGTTGCAGACCTATTTGCGATGATATGCTAACGAGATCCACACACGAACTACCTACAATTTGATTACTAACACGTTAATCTAACTATCGAAAATGAACTACGTATTAACCCCTTACCACATTCGGCCAAAAGCACCTTAGGCACTAGCGATCCTACCTTTGCCGAAGTTAGCGATTATGTCTAGATCCAGTCGTTCCACTTGTCCAAGCCTTCGATCAGCAGCCTCTAGATCCCACTATTGTCAAAATAAAATAGTTATAACAACCCTTAGAGCTACAAGCCCAAATCGACAGCCTCCCTAACCTTTAGGGGTTTCGGCTTTTCTAGAACCCGAAATAAAGATTAAGTTCAAAAACTTACCACCGGTTCCTTCAGTCAATGATTCCAATTAACTCCTACTTGATTCTGATGCAGATCTAACCCCTCAAATGATAACAAAATTCGAGCCTTTAATGATCTTAAAATTCGGCTATGCCCCTGTGGCTATACGTTTTCGGCTTTTTGTAACAGTAAAGAAAAGATGAGGGTTTTGTAGTGGCTTTTTCGACAGAAACTTGGGGTTTAGAGGACTAGAGAATTGGTCAAGAAGATGAGGGAAAATAAGAGGGTTTTGACTAGAAGAAAATGGCACAAAAGAAATTAGGCTTTCGGGATTTCGGCTTTTTGAGGTAATCTTAAAAACAATTGATAAAAATGAAGATGAGCAAAATGGTAGAGAGATTTGGCAGACAAGAAGAGGAAAAGAATTTGATGAAGAGATAAAAAAAGAAGAAAAGAAAAAAAAGAAAGAGGAAGAATGGTCAGGAAACGGCACAACTTACCCCTAATGCCGAACTTATACTTGGCATCTGACCTAGCCGAAACTTGCCCCCTAAAGAAAACCCTTGACCGACCAACTCTTGATCCTCAAGAGTCCACCATTCGGCCAACACTGCTCTTCCTAATCAAATCCTAAATCCTCTCCCTTATCCCCTCTTTACTCAATCCCCTGAGCAACTCAAACTCCTCCTGACAGTCTGTTACTTGAGTTCCATTACTTACCCTTTCTAAACATAAAAATTATTTTTTAATATGCTCCCATTGTGACTTGAACCTTGGTTCTCCCTAGCATCCACATGCCACTTTATAGCCTTCCCATTGGTGTCACATGCCACTTTGCCACCTGCTTCTTTGTGTTTTATTTTTCCCAATTAATACTTAAAAGTCTAGTTGCCCAGAACCCCTTTTTCTTTCGGAACTAAAATTAACTAAAATTACTGAGTTTTAACTTAAGCTTGGGCCTTCTAGAGGCCCACTAACATAATTAAACCTATACCAAATAGACAGAACACAGAAATTTTAAATCTTTGCCAACATACACAGAATTCCCGAAAATTGGGGCGTTACACTGTTGATTTCGTACGTTGGCCCATTTTCTTAGTTTCTGTCCCGTTTCTCATTCCTTTCACTCTCCTATGGTCATCTAAGTATCAAACATGAGATTAAGGAATTAGGAGCATCGAATTCACCAATTCTAAGGAGAAACCATCCATAAATGCATTAAGCATGCAGTAAAAATATGTATAAATTATGATTTATCAAATACCCCCACAGTTAAGCATTTGCTTGTCCTCAAGCAAAACCCTCAACTCACAATCAAAATAAATTCTTTTTAACTTATAATTCCTATTAATAATATCTTAGAATAATCCATAAGTAATCATACATTGAGAATTTGACTAAAAGAACATCAAAGTTTCAAACATTCCAAGTTGAACATTTTATTATGAAAACATAGGTGTCTCCCCTCATCTAAGTAATTACCTTTGATTCAAAATATCACAGAGTTCCACATCCTCACTAAAGATTCACTCAAATCACTCGAGGTGTTTTAGTGAAAATAAATGAAGCATTAAATAGTCAATAATGAAAATTTATTACCATAGGCTTGCATGAAAATCAAATCTCCACCACTATAAATTGAGATGATACATCAATCAAAAGGTCTTTAGAGGGTTGTAACGAGGCTTGGTTAAGGGGTGTGGTGACAAGCTGAAAGAAAAGGTTAGAATCGAGATTGAATTGAAAAACTACTTAACAAGAAAAAAATTTAATCATCACTTGCATACAATAGAGCTTCTTCTCAAAATATGGAATTTAAATACTTAAGCTCAAAAACAAAAGATTACTACTAATACGTATACATTTTTTTTTAATAATAACAAGTCAAATAACATAGACTAACTATTAGGAACCAGACATAGCTAAGCAACTATTTCAATTCAAATCTCGACAAAAATAGGGAGCAAATTAATTTAGGGGATTTCTACAATAATGAGTTATAGGTTAATATTAAGGGTAAATCAATGAATGGATTGTTAGGCTCAAGGGGGTTCACTAAGGGTTAATTGTGAAAGTAGGCTTTTCATGGCATGAGTGGGTTAATCCTAAGTGCCTTTATCATTTTGACATATCAACTCAAATGGTGTGGTCTTGACATGCATCATCAAGCAAGTTCTAGAATAACAATTCACTACTGACGCACTCAAAGTAACAATAAAAGTGAGCATGAAAGAAATGATAAATGCTCTAAAGGCTCAAAGTCTCACAAAAATTATGGCTTTTTGATGTTTAAACCTGTGAATTTCAACTCAAGATAATACCGAAACTTGGGAAGAACAACCTAAAAGTTTTTAATTCTTCAAAAATCAACTTATCATGCTTGATTCCCTCATGTCTTAAAGTTTAAATACTCAATGCATAAATGCCGATGTTTTAATTCAAGACATATCAATAAAAATCATAAATTAATTAAAATTCATTCTAATAGTGATCTATATGATTTACATGAGAATAAGACACAATTCAGGGATTTCTAATGATGATATAAAAGACCCCCCACACTTAAGATGTACATTGCCCTCAATGTACAAAGACAGATATAATGAAAAAAAGATAGATTTATAATCATAAGATAGGGAGAGAACTGAAACTTCCTGAATGATGAACGGATTCCTTAAACTGGAGTTTTGGAGGATAATCAGCGTGAGAGTGGAGGAGGATACTCCGGTGGTGGTAGAGGTTCATTAGTCCATAAGTCCTGCACCAAAAGAGTATTATATCTGGTGGTAGCTATGGTCGTGGTCGAGCAGGACATGGCAGTCGTGGAGAACCTTTCCCGGGGGAGTTTTTTAGTTCCTATACGAGTATGAGCTTTGGAGGTCTTTCTGACTGTGATAAAATTAGGAACTCTTTAAGAGGTATACTGAAGCATAATTACTCGTAGTGAAATAGCCAAAGAATAAAAATTGTAAAAACTCAAGACAAAATAGTACTAAAAGGAAATAAAAAATAATTTCAAAATATAGAGATAAAAATAAAATAAAATAAATAATAGGTGTTTATAGAGAAATTGAGGCACATGGCCATGGGGCATGCTCGTGTGCTCTAATCTCAGCCCGTGCGTTTTGTACTTTTCAAAATTAGGCACATTGGTGTACACGACGCTGTTGTACGGCCGTGTCGATCTCCTTTCGCTTCTCCTACGCCTGTGTATGCAGGCGTACACCTGTGTTAAATTGACAGGTTCACCCACGATTTCAAAACACGGGCGTGTTGCACGCCCGTGTTATTTTGGCAGTTTTGCCCACGACCATGTCGCATGGCCGTGGCTACTTACCGCATCCCGTGTTGGGGAAGAAAATCTTTTTTCCCTGTTTTCACACGGTCGGGCCTGTGGTATATGCACGGCCTACGGCACGCCTGTGTGCCTAACCGTGTGGTTCTAAAAAGCCTGTGTTCAATGATTTGGTCAGTATGTTAGATTTTAAAAACTAAAATTTAAACAAAGTAATATTGTTAGTACTCGGGTTACCTCCCGAGAAACACTTATTTCAAGTTTAAGCTAGACTTTACCGTGTTAGTATACTTAAGGAGATTCGTGGAGCCGTAGCTCCTCCCTGTCATCTTTAGATTTCTCACCTTTGTAAGGTTTGAGGCGATGTCTATTTACTTTGAAATTACCTTGCGATGGGTGACTTATTTCTACGGTGCCGTATGGGAAAACTGTTTTGACTATGAACGGACCTGACCATCATGATTTAAGCTTCCTAGGGAACAATTTAACTCTCGAGTTATATAATAGTATAAGATCTCCAACTTCAAATTGTTTATTTTGTTTTAACCAAGCATCATGGCGTCGTTTCGTTGCTTCCTTGTATAGTCTTGAATTTTCATATGCATAGGTTCGCCATTCGTCTAACTCGTTTAAATGCATCAACCTGTTTTCACTTGCAAGTTTGGGATCAAAGTTTAGAAATTTTATAGCCCAGAATGCTTTGTGTTCTAACTCAAATGGTAGATGACAACCTTTTCCATAAACTAGTTTGTATGGTGATGTTCTTATGGGGGTTTTAAAAGCAGTTCTATAAGCCCATAATTGCGTCATCTACTTTCACTTCCCAATCCTTCTTGTTTAATCCTACCGTCTTTTCTAGGATATGTTTAAGTTCTCGATTTGCCACTTTGACTTGGCCACTAGTTTAAGGGTGGTAAGGGGTAGTTTTTCGGTGGTAAACTCCATATTTCTTGAGGGTCTTTTCAAATTGGGCACTATAGAAATGAGTCCCTCTATCGCTGATGATTAATCTAGGTGTTCCAAATTGAGAGAAAAGTTTTTTAAGGAAACATACCACTACTCTAGCATCATTTGTAGGCAGAGCTTGGGCTTCAACCCATTTAGACATATAATCGATAGCTACTAAGATGTATTTATTCCCAAATGAACTAGGGAATGGACAAGAAAAACGAATTTCTAACTTAAGAAATAAATAGTAGTTCTAACAAAATAAGTTATCAGGATAAAATATTAGAATCATCAAAAAAATTTTGGCAAATAGTAAGAAGAAGAAATATTCGATTAATCCGGAAATTCTATTTTTTTTATAATTTTTTTCATTGAAAAGATATACATGGATATGCTTTTATATATCATTAATATTCCAAGAACCAATACCCAACTTTTTCTTGAATCTCCATGAAGTTGATACCCCAAACATCAAATATTTCACATGAAAGTATATATGTCTGAGGCATTTCATCTCGGTTAGAGATATTACCTGTCCTTTGGAATTTGTCACAAGAAATAAAATACTTGTTGGCATCTTTGAATAAGGTGGGCCAATAAAAACCCGATTCAAGTATTTTATGTGTGGTCTTATTTCCACCGTAATGTCCTCCAGCTGGTCCTGAGTGGCAATGTTCCAAGATTTTTAATGCTTCTGTTCTTGTGACGCATCACTGAATGACTTGATCTGCACATATACGGAAAAGAAAAGGATCTTCCCAAAAGTAATTTTTCACATCAGTAAAGAATCGTTTCTTTTGCTGATGTGTCAACCCTTTTGGGATAACGTTAGCAGCTAAAAAATTCGCAATGTCTGCAAACCAAGGTACCTCCGAGTCAGAAATAAAAAAAATTTTTCTTCAGGGAATGAATCATTAATTTCAACTTCATTTAGCTCTTTAGTACTTGAATTTTCAAGGTTGGATAAATGATCAGCTGCGAGATTTTCTATTCCTTTCTTATCTTGAATTTCCAAGTCGAATTCCTCCATGATATCTTCTATGAGTTCGTCAAAGATGGCCATCATGCAGCGCTGGAACATAGCAGAAGCATTAAATAATCCAAAGGGCATTCTTCGGTAAGAAAATGTACCGTATGGACATGTGAATCTCATTTTTTCCTGATCTTCAAGGGCTATTGGGATTTGAAAATAGCCAGATAGTCCATCTAAGAAGCAGTAGTACATGTGCCCTGATAGTCTTTCCAACATTTGGTCAATGAATGGCAATGGGAAGTGATATTTTCTCGTGGCATCATTTAGCTTCCTATAGTCAATGCAAACTCTCCAACCTGTTACTATCCTAGTTGGAATTACTTCATTCTTCTCATTGGCTACCACAGTCATGCCTCCCTTTTTAGGAACAACCTGCACTGGACTTACCCAAGAACTATCAGAAATAGGATAAATAATTAAAGCATCTAGAAGTTTAATTACCTCGGTTTTAACAACTTCCTTCATGTTAGGGTTCAGTCATCTTTGAGCTTGCACACATGGTTTATATTCATCTTCCATTAAAATTTTTTGGGTGCAAAAAGAAGGGCTGATCCCTTTAATGTCAGCAATTTTCCAAGCTATGGCCTTTTTATGTTCTTTTAATACTTGGGTTAATTTCTCTTTCTCCTTGGGTTGCAAGTTAGACGCAATAATAACTGGTAATGTAGAATTATTTCCAAGAAATATATATTCCAAGTGATTCGGTAATTGTTTGAGTTCCAGTTTGGGAGGTTCTTCAATAGAGGGTTTTTGCTTAAAATCATTGTTCCCTTTAATGTCCTCATATTCTACTTGTCTTTTGGAAGATTAATTGAAGTTCAATTTAACTTTTATTTTACCTGTCTCGGAGTCATCGTCATCTATCTCCCCTCCTTGGGCATGACACTATTCCAACATGTCCTTATGTATGATTTCTTAAAAAGAGTCTAGAGAAGCATGATCAATAGAGTCAATAAAATAACATGAGTCATCCTGCTCCCTAGAAAATCTCATGGCATCATAAATTTTAAAAATTATTTCTTCGTCACCTAGTCTAAGTACCATTTTACCATCACCCACATCAATAACAACCCTAGCAGTGGCTAAAAATGGATGCCCTAAGATTAAAGGCACTTCAACATCTTCATCTATATCAAGCACAACGAAGTCAACAGGGAATATAAATTTATCTACTTTTACAAGTATGTCCTCTATAATACCCACAGGATATTTAATGATCTATCAGCTAGTTGAATACTCATCCTAGTGGGTTTAGGTTCCCCAAGACCAAGTTGTTTAAACATTTTATATGGCATCAAATTAATGCTAGCACCTAAAGCAGCTAGTGCCTTATCAACATTAAAACTATCAATTAAGTAGGGTATAGTAAAACTTCCTGGATCTTTTAGTTTGATTTGCAGTTTGTTTTGGAGTATAGCTGAGCATTCCTCGTTAAGTTCCACCGTAGATAAGTCTTCAAACTTCCTTTTGTTTGTTAGGAGATTTTTTAAAAATTTTGCATATGTAGGCATCTGCGATATAGCTTCAACAAAAGGTAAGTTAATATGTAGTTGTTTAAAACGTTCAAGGAATTTACCAAAGTGTGCATCCATGCGGTCTTTCTTCAACTTTTCTGGGTATGGAATTGGTGGTTTATATTCCTTCGGCATTGGATTGTCATTGCTTTCGGGTTTGACCTCCTCTCATTTACTTCTGTCAACTTCTTACTGTGGCTTCTTTTCCGATTCAGCTAACACTGTGACAGCCCTAATTCGACCCTAGTCGGAATGTGGTTTCGGGACCACAAAACCGAGTCATAAAATTTATTTAAAATTTAGTTGCATATCCTCTATGTGTATTAGTGCATGTGTGAAAATTTGATGTTTTAATTTAGACTTATGAATGTGAATTTTTCTTGAAAGGTCTTAGTCGAGAAACTTAGAAAATAAGATAGGCAAATTGTAAGGACCAAATAACTACAAAGTGTGAAAGCTTGGGTTTGCATGTCAAAATACCCAAAAATTCAATAAGTGGCCGGCCAAGTGGTGATGACCCTCCACTAAATTCAATTAATTATAATATTTGGTTAGAAAATGATTAAAATATTTAAAATAAAATGATTTAATAAGAAAAATAGATGAATAAAGAAGAAATTCAAGGAGAGAGTGTGTTCATCTCCTTCTTCCTCCAAAAATCGAAACCAAAGAAAAGAAAAAAGGAAAATTTTCATTAAGGCAATTCGGCACTACTTCTTGCTAGTAGGAGATAAGTTTTGAAGTGTTAGTTAAATCTTCTTATATGTTTAAGTTAATTTGTGAATGTATTTTGACAATATTAAGAAAAATTCAAACTTTTATGATGGTTGGGCACTAAACCGTGTATCAAAGTACTAGAATTAGTAGTTGTTTACATGTATTATTGAATAAATAGATGATAGAATGGGGTTTAAATGGAAGGTTCATTTGATTTATTTTTGTCTTGGTATGAAAAGTGGTTCATTGTTAAGGCCGAATGAGTCATGCTAGATTAGTTGAAAAAAATGTTCATGTTATAAGGTAATTTGAATAATTGACCGAAACATGGAAGGAAGGGTGAGATTTATAAATTATGTTTTAGGGTGAAAGGTATAATGAAAGTTGTATTAAGTTTAATGTGCATACTTTAGTCTAAGTGTTGAGGAGTATTCGGCTAAGATAGTTGAAATGTGGGTGTTGCCGATTTTTAAATTTAGATTATGGGAGTGGCTATAATGGGCATTAAGATGTTGAACTTAAGAAATTAGAAGTATATGAACTTGATAGTATTTAAAAGATAGTACGAATAAATGGGGAGCTTTTGCTAGTTTAGAAGTATACGGTCAAAATGTTTATGAAGTGAAAATATGTGTTGAATGACAAAATGATGACCAAATGTTATTTTGATAATGATAATACATTCGGCTTTGAGATATAATATAAACATTAGTTGAAATTTTGATATTTGGAACAAGGAGGGTTGTAAGAAGAAGTGGAATCATTAAATTTACATATTTATGAATATCTTGCAAGGTAAATTAAACTATTAACTTATTTATTCTAGCTCAAGAATCCAAAGGAGGGAACCAAGCAAAGGCAAAGCAAAGAATATTGAGTAGTCGATTGGGAATCATTCCATCCGACATAAAGTAAGTCCTTAAGCATTTTTGTAAGGTTGATTAGTTTGTATATAAATAATATTAGTGAATCATAAAAGAATTCCTTTTGTTAGGTATTCTTTTGGAGTGATTTTCCTATTTATTAATGTAACCATATGTGCTATTTGAGTTAAGTAAATTGCCTTATCATAATGAGTTGACATATGGCACTATGTGTGCGGAATTAAGTGGCACTAGGTGTGCCGATTTGGATGTTGAAGCATGAGAGAAAATCCAATGCACTATGTGTGCAGTTTACTATAGCACTATGTGTGCGAGTGTAATTAGCACTATGTGTACAAATACGGTTGATAATATAAAAGGGGCATGAAAGAACTAAGTGATAGAACTATTAATTAAAATATCGAATTTGAAACTTGTGATGTGTATGTATAAATTTACCTAGTGCATCATTGTTCCATGCTATGAGGAAGTGAATCTGAATCAATTGGATTGTTTTGGTATTTGGTATGATTGTAGGACTTGGCATGAGATTGAACCGTAAATCTAAGAAATTATAGCATAGTTCGGTATGGATGGAGTAATTGATTTTGCATTATTTGTTTTCTCTTATGATCTTTTATTAATGGACGGTAGTGTAATGCTTTATATACTCATTTGGTGTGTTTACTTGTTACTTATTTAGGTTTCTTTGACCCATTTTGTGTGCTCGGGACCATCATCGAAGTCATCACGCCAGCTTGCAACTTTTTGGTACCTTCTTCTTAGTTGGTCTAAGAGAACATTTCGGCATGTATAGGCTATTATGTTTTGTTGAACTTTGATATGTATACTTTCAGCCATGCGAATATGGCTTAAATGTTAAGTTTGGATTTGGCCTTATGGGTGCTTAGTTATAAGTTTTAGTAAGTTTGGTCTTGATAATTTGGTTATGATTGATAGTGGTTTAAATTCGTTTTAGTTAAAGTGATCAGTACTACGAATGGATGATGTTTGTGGTAAGCATTTCATGCATTGAGAATGACTTTAATCTTAGGTTCGAATTCGGTTTTGGTTGTGTAATAGTCTAAGTCTATTTGATTATTATGCCGTGTGTCATGGCTGATCATTTTGGGTGTTACACTTATGATATGGTTATTGAGTAGTATGGAAATGGTTGGTAATGATTAGCCATTGGAATGGCTAATCATGATCATATTTGGTGATATGTATGTCAAATTACTAGTTAATCCATGGAAAACCATGAAATAGGTAAAATTTACCATAAAATAGATTCGACAAAGATAGTGATGTGAATTTGAAAAATCACTAAAAATAGTAGAAATGGAATTAAATAATGAATAAATTATGTAATCGAAGGTTGATGAGTCTATCTACATATGGAAGAAACGAAATGACTATATGAGCTATATTTTATGAGATGTTTAAATTTTTGTGAAACAGGGCCAGAGCGATTTCTGGATCCCCTGTTCTGACTTTGGAAATTCACCATAAATTTTACAAAGATAATTAGAAGTCACGCTTTATATGTACAGATTCATTATTGAGTCTAATTTTATTAGAGACAAACAAAATAGGCATTTAAGCCCTGTACTGGGAGATATCTATTTCGTAATTCACAAAGGGCAGAGTAGTCTAACCCTGAAATAGGAGAGACTTTAACTAATAAACTGTACTAATTGGCCCGACCAAAAATTTTACAAAAATTTTACTAGATTGATATATGAGTCTAGTTTCAGGAAAAATTTACAGAATTGGATTTCGAGTTTTGGAACTCGAGATATGATTTTTGAAGAGACTGCGATGCAGTTAGCCAGCTTGTCTAGAAAATTTTAAAACGGATTGTATGAGCCGTTTAAGTAATGAATTATGCCTGTTAACACCTCGTGTTCGACTCCGGCAATGGTCTCGGGTACGGGGTGTTACATTTCATTAGTATCAGAGCTATGGTTTAGTCAGTTCTAGCACTACCATAGTGCGTATGAGTCTAGCTATACATGCCTTAATGTTAGTATTTGATAGTGTGATGACTTCTGACGGTCGAAATTATTGTTTTGATTAGTAAATGGAACCCAATCTAGAGAGAACCTTAGCGGATGACGTTGAAAGTGTAGCGGCTGCTCCTGCGCAAGGGACACCGCCTGTTGAACCTCAATCATCTGCGAATAATCAAGATGATGGGGCAAAATAAGCCTTCTTTACCATGATGAGTGAATGGGTCGCACAATATGCCCGAACTAACCCGGCTGCTCAACCATTTCCGAATTTAAATAATTCACCTCAGGTGCCTATAATACCACCAGATACAGATCCTATAAGGCCGAGTAAACCTCCTGTGGATTTGATTAGGAAGCGCAGGGCCGAGGAATTCCGAGCCATAGCTACTGATGATGCTGAAAGGGCTGAGTTTTGGCTTGATAACACCATCCGGGTTTTTGATGAGCTGTCTTGCACACCTGATGAGTGTTTAAAGTGTGCCATATCTTTGTTTACAAGACTCAGCCTACTATTGGTGGAAAACCTTGATTACTATAGTCCCGAAGGAACGAGTTACTTGGGATTTCTTCCAGACGAAATTTCGAAAAAAGTATATTAGTCAACGGTTCGTCGATCAAAAGCGTAAAGAATTTTTGGAACTTAAGCAAGGCCGTATGACAAGATGTCGAATCTGACGTGAGTTTGTAAGACTCAATCGATATGCTCGGGAGTGTGTAGCTGATGAAATTGCTATGTGTAAAAGATTTGAAGAAGGATTGAATGAAGATTTAAAGCTACTAGTGGGTATTTTAGAGATAAAAGAATTTGTAACACTAGTTGAACGAGCTTGCAAGGAAGAAGAACTTGGAAAAGAGAAAAGGAAGGCTGAATTTGAAGCTAGAGACTTTCGTAAAAGATTGGCGGGTAAAACTTCATTCTCGGCTGTAAAGAAGTTCAAGGAAGATACTAATAAATTGAAGATGACTGCAGGAATTTCTATGAGAGAGCGACCATCAACGGACTTTCGAGCTACTTCGGTTGCTAGTGTGGGTAACAATCGCCAAGAAAAACCTGAATGTCCACAATGTGGAAGACGACACGTAGGTGAATGTTGGGGTAAGTCTACTAACAGGGCCTGTTACAGATGTGGTTCGAAGGATCACTTCATTAGAGATTGCACGGAACTTGATGAGAAAAAAAAGATGCAAGGTGCATAACCTAGTGGAACAATGACTAGAGGTAGACCACCAAGAATTTCAGGAGGTAGGGGTGGTAGTCAGAGAGGGACTTCTGATACGGCTGTTCGATCTGAGACTCGTGCACCTGCTAGAGCTTATGCCATCCGCGCATGAGAGGAGGCATCCTCCCCTGATGTTATCACTGGTACTTTCACTCTCTTTGATACTGATGTGATTGCATTGATTGACCCTGGCTCTACTCATTCATATGTATGTGAGACTTTAGCATCCAGTAAGACTCTACCTGTTGAGTCTACCGAGTTCGTAATTCGAGTGTCGAATCCCTTGGGTCGATATGTACTTGTTGACAAAGTGTGTAAGAAATGTCCTCTGATAATCCGAGATTCCTGTTTTCCAGTCGATTTGATGCTTTTACCGTTTGATGAATTTGATGTTATTCTCGGTATGGATTGGTTGACCGTGCATGATGCAGTGGTGAATTGCAAAAGAAAGACCATTGATTTGAGGTGTGCAAATAATAAGATAGTCCGAGTTGAGTCTACTGACTTGAACGGAGTGCCAGAAATAATATCCTCGATGATCGCTCAGAGATATATGAGAAAGGGGAGTGAAGCATATCTTGCGTATGTACTTGATCGCAAAGAGTCGGAAAAGAAACTTGAAACGGTACCAGTGGTTCGTAAGTATCCAGATATTTTTCCTGAGGAGTTACCGGGATTACCACCCGTTCGAGAAGTAGAATTTGGCATCGAACTTGTACCTGTGACTACACCAATTTCGATAGCGCCGTACCGTATGGCACCAACCAAATTAAAGGAATTGAAAGCTCAGTTGCAAGAGTTGATAGATAGAGGTTTCGCTCGACCGAGTTTTTCATCATGGGGTGCACCAGTATTGTTTGTGAAAAAGAAGGATGGAACCATGAGGTTGTGCATCGACTATCGTCAGTTGAATAAAGTGACAATAAAGAATAAATATCCGTTACCGCGTATTGATGATTTGTTTAATCAATTGAAGGGAGCCGCAGTGTTTTCAAAGATAGATTTGAGATCGGGTTATTATCAGTTGTGGGTTCGAGACTCAGATATACCTAAAACTGCTTTCAGGACGAGATACGGTCACTACGAGTTTTTAGTGATGCCGTTTGGTCTCACTAATGCTCCTGCGGTATTTATGGATTTGATGAACCGAATTTTCAGGCAGTATTTGGACCGATTTGTAGTTGTGTTTATAAATGACATCTTGATTTATTCACATGATGAAACTGAACACGCTGAGCACCTGAGATTAGTGTTACAGATTTTACGGGATAAGCAGTTGTATGCTAAGTTCAGTAAATGTGAGTTCTGGTTGAGAGAAGTTAGCTTTTTAGGACATGTAGTATCTGCATCGGGAATTCGAGTTGATCCGAGCAAAATTTCAGCCATACTTAATTGGAAACCCCCGAGAAATGTTACTGAAGTTTGAACCTTTTTGGGGCTTGCTGGTTACTACAGACGGTTTGTAAAGGGTTTCTCGATGATAGCCACACCAATAATGAGACTACTTCAGAAAGATGATAGGTTTGAATGGTCAGAAAAATGTCAGAAAAGTTTCGATCGGTTGAAAACTTATTTGACTCAAGCTCCAAAGGTTGTGCAACTGAATCCGGTAAAGTGTTTGTCATTTACAGTGATGCATCTTTGCTTGGGCTGGGTTGCGTGTTGATGCAAGAAGGTTGAGTAGTCGCTTACGCGTCGAGACAATTGAAACCACATGAGAAAAACTATCCAACCTATGATCTTGAATTAGCTGCCATTGTTTTCGCTTTGAAAATTTGGCGACACTACTTGTTTGGAGAGAGGTGTCATATATATTCGGATCATAAAAGCCTCAAATACTTGATGACTCAAAGAAATTTGAATCTGAGGCAAAGACGTTGGCTTGAGTTGTTGAAAGATTATGAGCTTGTCATCGACTATCACCTGGGAAAGGCTAACGTGGTTGCCGATGCCTTAAGCCGCAAATCACTGTTTGTTTTGCAAGAAATGAATGTACACCTGTCCGTTTCACCCGATAATGTGTTGGTAGCAGAATTAAAGGCCAAACCATTATTGATTCATCAAATACGTGAATCCCAGAAAGTTGACGATGAATTGGTTGCTAAACGAGTTGAATGTGTTTCAAATGTGGAATCAGAGTTTAAAATTGATGATGAAGATTGTTTGAGGTTTAGAAGTCGACTGTGTGTCCCAAGAAATTCAGAATTTATTTCTTTGATTTTAAGCGAGGCTCATAGTAGCCGCATGTCAATCCACCTGGGTAGTACGAAAATGTACAACGATCTGAAACGTCAATTTTGGTGGCCTGGTATGAAACGAGATATTTCTGACTTTGTTTCGAAGTGTTTGATATGTCAACAAGTGAAAGCGGAACATCAAGTGCCTTCAGGGTTAATTCAGTCGATCATGTTACCCGAATGGAAATGGGATTAAGTCACGATGGATTTTGTATCTGGGTTGCCATTGTCGTCAAAAGATGCGATCTGGGTTGTTGTTGATAGACTGACAAAATCGGCTCATTTTATTCCTGTACGTATGGATTATTCCCTTGACAAGCTAGCTAAAATGTATGTTTCTCAGATTGTAAGGTTACATGGAGTACCTATTTCTATTGTGTCGGATAGAGATCCGAGATTCACATCGCGATTTTGGTTGAAATTGCAAGAAGCATTGGGTACCAGGTTGCATTTTAGCACCGCTTTTCATCCCCAGACCGATGGTCAATCCGAACGGGTAATTCAGATACTCGAGGATATGTTGAGATGTTGCATCCTTGAGTTTAGTGGATCATGGGAATGGTATTTACCTTTGATTGAATTCGCTTGCAACAATAGTTTTCAATCAAGCATTAAGATGGCACCTTACGAGGCTTTGTACGGTCGTAAATGCCGTGAACTTAGTGAAAGTAAAATCTTCGGGGTTGATTTGATTAGGGATGCTGAGCAGAAAGTTCAAGTGATTCGTGAAAGTTTGAAAGCCGCTTCGGATCGTCAGGAGTCGTATGCAGATTTAAAAAGAAAGGACATTGAATATCAAGTTGGAGACAAAGTGTTTCTTAAAGTCTCACCTTGGAAAAAGGTGTTGAGATTTGGCCGTAAAGGCAAATTGAGTCCGAGGATCATCGAGCCGTATGAAATATCTGAACGAATTGGTTCAGTTGCATACCGATTGATTTTACCCCCGGAACTTGAAAAGATTCACAACGTTTTTCATGTCTCGATGCTTCGACGTTATAGATCTGATCCATCGCATATAATTAATTTATCTGAGGTGGAGATTCAATCTGATTTGAGTTATGAAGAAGAACCAGTTTGTATTTTGGCTCGTGAGGTAAAAGTACTACGAAATAAGAAACTCTCATTAGTGAAAATACTGTGGCGTAAACGTGGGGTCGAAGAAGCTACTTGGGAGCTTGAGGATTCGGTGAAAGAACGTTATCCAAATTTATTCACTGGTAAGATTTTCAGGGACAAAAATTTTTAAGTGAGGGAGAGTTGTGACAGCCTTAATTCGACCCTAGTCGGAATGTGGTTTCGGGACCACAAAACCGAGTCATAAAATTTATTTAAAATTTAGTTGCATATCCTCTATGTGTATTAGTGCATGTGTGAAAATTTGATGTTTTAATTTAGACTTATGAATGTGAATTTTTCTTGAAAGGTCTTAGTTGAGAAACTTAGAAAATATGATAGGCAAATTGTAAGGACCAAATAACTACAAAGTGTGAAAGCTTGGGTTTGCATGCCAAAATACCCAAAAATTCTATAAGTGGTCGGCCAAGTGGTGATGACCCTCCACTAAATTCAATTAATTATAATATTTGGTTAGAAAATGATTAAAATATTTAAAATAAAATGATTTAATAAGAAAAATAGATGAATAAAGAAGAAATTCAAGGAGAGAGAGTGTGTTCATCTCCTTCTTCCTCCAAAAACCGAAACCAAAGAAAAGGAAAAAGGAAAATTTTCATTAAGGCAATTCGGCACTACTTCTTGCTAGTAGGAGGTAAGTTTTGAAGTGTTAGTTAAATCTTCTTATATGTTTAAGTTAATTTGTGAATGTATTTTGACAATATTAAGAAAAATTCAAACTTTTATGATGGTTGGGCACTAAACCGTGTATCAAAGTACTAGAATTAGTAGTTGTTTACATGTATTATTGAATAAATAGACGATAGAATGGGGTTTAAATGGAAGGTTCATTTGATTTATTTTTGTCTTGGTATGAAAAGTGGTTCATTGTTAAGGCCGAATGAGTCATGCTAGATTAGTTGAAAAAAATGTTCATGTTATGAGGTAATTTGAATAATTGACCGAAACATGGAAGGAAGGGTGAGATTTATAAATTATGTTTTAGGGTGAAAGGTATAATGAAAGTTGTATTAAGTTTAATGTGCATACTTTAGTCTAAGTGTTGAGGAGTATTTGGCTAAGATAGTTGAAATGTGGGTGTTGCCGATTTTTAAATTTAGATTATGGGAGTGGCTATAATGGGCATTAAGATGTTGAACTTAAGAAATTAGAAGTATATGAACTTGATAGTATTTAAAAGATAGTACGAATAAATGGGGAGCTTTTGCTAGTTTAGAAGTATACGGTCAAAATGTTTATGAAGTGAAAATATGTGTTGAATGGCAAAATGATGACCAAATGTTATTTTGATAATGATAATACATTCGACTTTGAGATATAATATAAACATTAGTTGAAATTTTGATATTTGGAACAAGGAGGGTTGTAAGAAGAAGTGGAATCATTAAATTTACATATTTATGAATATCTTGCAAGGTAAATTAAACTATTAACTTATTTATTCTAGCTCAAGAATCCAAAGGAGGGAACCAAGCAAAGGCAAAGCAAAGAATATTGAGTAGTCGATTGGGAATCATTCCATCCGACATAAAGTAAGTCCTTAAGCATTTTTGTAAGGTTGATTAGTTTGTATATAAATAATATTAGTGAATCATAAAAGAATTCCTTTTGTTAGGTATTCTTTTGGAGTGATTTTCCTATTTATTAATGTAACCATATGTGCTATTTGAGTTAAGTAAATTGCCTTATCATAATGAGTTGACATATGGCACTATGTGTGCGGAATTAAGTGGCACTAGGTGTGTCGATTTGGATGTTGAAGCATGAGATAAAATCCAATGCACTATGTGTGCGGTTTACTATGGCACTATGTGTGCGAGTGTAATTAGCGCTATGTGTGCAAATACGGTTGATAATATAAAAGGGGCATGAAAGAACTAAGTGATAGAACTATTAATTAAAATATCGAATTTGAGACTTGTGATGTGTATGTATAAATTTACCTAGTGAATCATTGTTCCATGCTGTGAGGAAATGAATCTGAATCAATTGGGTTGTTTTGGTATTTGGTATGATTGTAGGACTTGGCATGAGATTGAACCGAAAATCTAAGAAATTATAGCATAGTTCGGTATGGATGGAGTAATTGATTTTGCATTATTTGTTTTCTCTTATGATCTTTTATTAATGGACGGTAGTGTAATGCTTATGACTTACTGAGTTATATACTCATTTGGTGTATTTACTTGTTACTTATTTAGGTTTCTTTGACCCATTTTGTGTGCTCGGGACCATCATCGAAGTCATCACGCCAGCTTGCAACTTTTTGGTACCTTCTTCTTAGTTGGTCTAAGAGAACATTTCGGCATGTATAGGCTATTATGTTTTGTTGAACTTTGATATGTATACTTTTAGCCATGCGAATATGGCTTAAATGTTAAGTTTGGATTTGGTCTTATGGGTGCTTAGTTATAAGTTTTAGTAAGTTTGGTCTTGATAATTTGGTTATGATTGATAGTGGTTTAAATTCGTTTTAGTTAAAGTGATCAGTACTACGAATGGATGATGTTTGTGGTAAGCATTTCATGCATTGAGAATGACTTTAATCTTAGGTTCGAATTCGATTTTGGTTGAGTAATAGTCTAAGTCTATTTGATTATTATGCCGTGTGTCATGGCTGATCATTTTGGGTGTTACACTTATGATATGGTTATTGAGTAGTATGGAAATGGTTGGTAATGATTAGCCATTGGAATGTCTAATCATGATCATATTTGGTGATATGTATGTCAAATTACTAGTTAATCCATGGAAAACCATGAAATAGGTAAAATTTACCATAAAATAGATTCAGACAACAGTAGTGATGTGAATTTGAAAAATCACTAAAAATAGTATAAATAGAATTAAATAATGATTATGTAATCAAAGCTTGATGAGTCTATCTTCATATGGAAGAAATGAAACGACTATATGAGCTATATTTTATGAGATGTTTAAATTTTTGTGAAATAGAGCCAGAGTAATTTCTGGATCCCCTATTCTGGATTTGGAAATTCACCATAAATTTTACAAAGATAATTATAAGTCATGCTTTATATGTACAAATTCATTATTGAGTCTAGTTTTATTAGAAACAAACAGCATAGGCATTTAAGCCCTGTACTAGGAGATATCTATTTCGTAATTCACAAAGGTCAGAGTAGTCGAACCCTGAAACAGGAGAGACTTTAACTAATAAACTGTACTATTTGGCCCGACTAAAAATTTTTCAAAAATTTTACTAGATAGATATATGAGTCTAGTTTCAAGAAATATTTACGGAATTGGATTTTGAGTTTCGAAACTCGAGATATGATTTTTGAAGCAACTGCAATGCAGTTAGCCAGCTTGTCTAGAAAATTTTAAAATGAATTGTATGAGCCTTTTAAGTAATGAATTAAGCCCGTTAACACCTCGTGTTCGACTCCGGGAATGGTCTCGGGTACGGGGTGTTACAAACACTTTCCCACACCTCATTGTAACTGCTTTCACATGTGTTTTTAGATTGGGTTCGATGTTACTAGGTAGATTTCCTGGTGCTCTTTCTGAAATCATCTTAGCCAACTGTCCAATTTGAGTTTCGAGCCCTTGGATCAATGCTTATTGATTTTTGAGTGCCGTCTTGGTATTCTAAAAATGAGTCTCTGACACCGAGATTAATTTGGTTAGCATCTCCTCAAGGTTCAGCTTTTTCTCCTGCTAGTATGGTGGTTGCTGAAAGCCTGAAGGGGGTGGTGGTTTCTGATTTCCTTGGTCTCTCCATGAAAAATTTGGGTGATTCGTCCAACTTGCATTGTAAGTATTGCTATAAGGTTTGTTTTGAGATCGAAGATTATTACCCATAAATTGGACTTGTTCCTCTTCGATGCTAGGGTTGAAGGGTTGATATTCTGTGCATGCTCATCCTCCATTTGAATCGCACCTCATCACTAGATGTACCTGAGTAGAACCACACAAACCGTCAATCTTTTTATTTAAGAGTTCTACTTAGTTAGATAGAATAGTAACCGCGTCGAGGTTGAAAACACCGGTTACTTTCGTCAGCTTTGTTCACATAACTTGCCACTGATAGTTATTCAGTGACATCTCCTCAATAAATTCGTAAGCCGCCTCAGGTGTCTTATTATTGATAGTTCCTCTAGTGGCTGCATCAATCATCTACCGAGTCGAAGGATTCAGGCGATTATGAAACGTTTGAACTTGTAGCCAAAGCGGTAACCCATGGTGAGAGCACCTTCTCAAAAGGTCCTTGTATCTCTCCCATGCATCGTAGAGTGTTTCTATATCCATCTGCACAAAAGAAGAGATATCATTACGTAATTTGGTTGTTTTAGCTGATGGAAAATATTTTAATAAAAATTTTTATGCCATTTGTTGCCAAGTAGTGATTGACCCTCGTGGTAATGAGTTCAACCATTTTTTAGCCTTATTCTATGACGAAAAGGGAAACAACAGAAGGCGAATGGCGTCATAAAAAACGCCATTAACTTTAAAGGTATCACAAAATTGTAGGAAATTTTCCAAGTGAGCGTTGGGATCCTCGTCCTGCAAACCATCAAACTGAACAAGCTGTTGTATCATTTGAATTGTGTTAGGTTTCAGTTCAAAATTATTTGCAGCAATAGCAGGTCTAACTATACTTGACTTAGTTCCTGTTAAATTAGGTTTATCATAATCATAAATAGTGCACGGAGTAGGATTTTGATTAACAGCAATTGCAAGAGGTAGTGGATTTTCTTGGTTTTCAGCCATCTCCTCGGTTGTGGTTTGAATATCGTCCTCTTGCTCGTTCTCTATGTATCTTAAGCTTCGCCTTATTTCTCTTTGGTTTCTGCTAATTGTGCGATCGATCTCACTGTCAAAAACTAATGGTCCTGATAGGTTTCTTCTAGCCATAAACTATAAAAACCTGCCAGAAAAAGGGAAAAAGAAGACTTAGTAATAAAAGTTAGAATAAAATTTAAATTGTAGTAAAAGTAAATGGCTAAAGTAATAAAAATCGAGGGTTCCTAATATCTTAGTTCCCCAGCAATGGCACCAAAAACTTGATACGTGATATTCGTGACAGGTTTTAAATATTTATAATGAATCGTTCTTGAAACTAACTATTATTACGATGAAGGCAAGTGCACCTATAGAACAGTAGTATAGCTTTAGCAAGACCGGATTATCGAACCCAAAGGAACTAAAAGTACTAGTATTAACTTTCTTTTTATTATCTAGCAAAAAAATAAAAGTGTTTTGTTTATCTAACTAATTAATTAAACTAAGAAATCATAGAAAATAGAAATGGGGAATTACTTTTGGAAAAACGATTGAATTAAGACAATACCTAAGGAAAAATCCACTAGACTTCACTTGTTATTTGACTCTGAATCGAACGATTTATTCATTTGACTTGATCCGTAGAAATCCCTAAGTTATATTGTTTTCCCCCTCGAGACTAAAACCATCTAACCCTAGGTTGAATAATTGAAATCTCTTTCTAATTAACTCTTTAGGGTTGAATTAACTCGATCTATTGATCTCTTTATTAGGTTTCACCCTAATCTGACAAAATCTTGTCACCCTATCTCTAGGCGCGCAATCAACTCTGCTTAACTATGACAAATGTACTGTTAGATAGGGTCTATTCCTCCTCTGAATAAGAGCTTAACTTGAATCAATATCCTAGAATACCAAAACAAGAATTAAGAACATATAATTAAAAACAAGTCAAATATTTATCATACAATTCAGATAATAATAACAAGATCTATCTTAGGTTTCATTCCCCTTAAGTATTTAGGGGTTTTTGTTCATAAGTAAAAAGGTAAACATCTCAGAAGAATAATGAATACAAAACATAAAGAAAAACCCAAAACTCCTGAAGGGAAATTGAGGGGAGATCTTCAGTCTTAATGACGAATCTGGCTTCTGAGATGGATCAATCGGCTTTCCTTGAGCAGTTCCCTATTTCCTCCTTTGTGGCCCCCTTTTCCTCCTCCTCTAGGGTGTATTTATAAGCTTTAGAATGCCTAAGAAACCTCAAAATTGGCCTTTTCTAAATTGGACTCAATTTGGGCTCGATAGGGACATGCCCGTGTGACACGCCCGTGTCTGATTACTTCAGGCCATGGTCAAGCCTGTTAAATAGCCGCAGGCGTGTGGTCCACCCGTGTGAGTCATGCTTCGATTCTGCCAAATTGACACGGCATGTGGTATGCCCGTGTGAGGAGGTCCAGGCCGTGTTGATTTCGTATGTTGGCTCATTTTCTCTGTTTTTGGCCCATTTCTCGTTTCTTTCACTCTTCTATGCTCACCTAAGTATAAAACATGAAATTAAGGAATTAGGAGCATCGAATTCACCAATTCTAAGGAGAAACCATCTATAAATACATTAGCCATGGGGTAAAAATATGTATAAATTACAGTTTATCATGGCTCAATGAGCATAGTTGTGGAGCTTAAAGTGCAATTAAATGTGAATCTAATAAGTATGCATTGTGTACAAGTTTATAATGTGAATTGATGATTTTGAATAGAGATTATATGCATTAATACAATAATTAAGTGTGTGAAATTGCTGATATTTTGGCCTTATGATCTCTTGAAATTGTTGGATATTGTTGGTATGCCATAGGATTGTGAGTACTCACCTTTGTGTTTTGTGATTTAGGCCTTGAGGCCTTCGAGATAAATTAGAGAGATACGGGAATGTCGAGCTAAGCTCCATTCATTGGGACATGTTGGTGTCCTGGAGAGTGTTTAACTTTATTCTACACTTATGGGATCAGTTAGACTCTTTGAGCCATTGGTGTGATGGAGATCCGTTATTCTACACTTATGGGATCTGTTAGACTCTTTATTCTACACTTATGTTTCATGTTCTAAAGTTGCCAAATTATCATTAATTGATTAATATATGTAATTACCTATCCGGGCTAAATCCATTTCAGCACACTTATTCTTCTAGAGGCTCGATCACTAAAGGAACACCCGTCTAGGCTAGATCCTTTTTACCGTCAATTCATTTCGAGAAATCCATCAGATATCCCTTTTTATTCAATAGGGATCTTCAATTCTCTTTTTAAATTATACTATCACATTTCATGTATTTTCATGCAGCAAATATCTGAATTATCATGGATTCAAGAATATACATTTTAAATATATTAAGAGTTTACTTCGAGTTACGCGAACTTACCTGGTAATTGCTTCGGGTTTGTAATTCAGTTATTATGAAACCTTTCGTTTTTCATGGTCGACCTCCGAAATTGGTTTCTCGGGGTCTATATCAGTAAAAATAAATTATTAATACCTCACATTGTTCAATTTAGGCCTAAATTTTGCCCTTGGGCAAAATGACTATTTTGCCCCTAGCCTTTCACACTTTTCAATTTAGTCCCTAGGCTCGTATAATGAAATGCATGAAATTTCTAGGTTATCCAAGCCTAGCCAAATATTTTTCTTTCTTATAGCAGCTCACATTTTCTTTCATTTCACATTTCTCTACCCATTTTCACAACTTTTACAAAATGGTCCCTTAAGCCATTTCCATGAAAAACTACTTAATAAAAGTTATTTACCATCCTCTAAATTCTCATATTCCTCCACAAATCATCAAAACATAAGCATCTCATGCATGGGTAAATTTCTAAACATGAACCCTAGCTTGAAATATTGGTAGAAATAGAGAGAGCATGTTACGAGGATCTCAAAAATACGAAGAAAGTTAAAAACAAGGCTAGGGAGCACTTACTATAGAGCTTGAAAATGTTGAAAACCCTAGCTATGGAGACCTTTCAACTTTTAGTAGCATGGAGAAGAAAAATGGCTCATTTTTTCTTTCATTTTCCCTTTTTATTTAGTTTATTACCAAATGACCAAAATGCCCTTCCTTGATAACCTTTCAAAATTTTCCATGCATGCCCATTTTTGTCCAAAAACTTAGAAATTGGAAAAATTAATCTGTGAGACCTTCTAATTAATAATTCAAAGCAATTTTATACAAATTGCGTCTAGAACCAAAATTTTACAACTTATTCAGTTTGGTCCCTAATTACAAATTGGGCACCTTATGCTTATAACTTCTTCATGAAACTTTAACACATGCTTATTTTCATATCCTAGACCTCATAATAATCATAAAAAAATATTTTAATGTCGGATTCGTGGCCCCAAAATCACTTTCCCACTAGGCCAAATTTTGGGATGTTACATTTCTCCCCCCTTAAGGACTTTCGTCCTTGAAAGTCTTACCAGTAAACAGGTTCGGATATTGAATTCTCATGGCTTCTTCAGGTTCCCATGTGGCTTCTTCCACTCCATGTCTATGCCATAAAATTTCACCAAGGCTATTTTCTTATTCATCAACTGTTTGACTTCTCGAACTAAAATCTTGACCGGTTCTTCACCATAGGTCATATCCGGTCTAATTTCAACTTTAGTATGTGAAATCACATGTAAGGGGTCCGATCTATATCTACACAACATGGACACATGGAATACATCATGAATCTTTTATAACTCGGAAGGCAACACTAATCGGTAGGCTAATGGTCCAACTCTTTTGGTAATCTCATATGGTCCGATAAACCTTGGACTCAGTTTACCCTTTCAACCAAATCTCAATACCTTTTTCCATTGAGATACTTTCAAGAATACTTTATCTCCAACTTGAAACTCAATCTCTTTTCTTTTCAAACCAGCATATGAATTTTTCCTATCCATTGTTGCTTTCTAGCAATCTCATATCAGTTTTACCTTTTCCTCAGTTTCCTTGATCAAATCAACTCCGTGAATTTGGTGTTCTTTGAGTTCTGTCCAATACAACAGAGTCCAGCACTTTTGGCCATACAATGCCTCATTAGGTGCCATCTTTAAACTCGTCTAGAAACTATTGTTGTAGGTAAATTCCACTAAAGGCAAGTATTTTTCCCATCTACCCTAAAAATTCAAGGACGCAACACCGTAACATGTTCTAGAGAGTCTGAATCGTTCGCTTAGACTGACCATCAGTCTGTGGGTGGAATGTTGTACTAAAACTCAACTTTGTACCCAAGGCTTCTTGTAGTTTCTCCCAAAATCTCGAAGTGAATCTCGAGTCCCTCTCTGAAATAATCGATAATGGTACCTCGTGTAATCTTATAATTTTAGAAATGTACAAGTCGGCCAGTTTATCAAGAGAGTAATCTTTCCGTACCTGAATGAAATGAGCTGACTTTGTTAATCTATCAACTATAACCCATTGATGATCACTAAACTAACTAGAAATTTGACTAAGGCAAGCGCACCTACCGAATAGTAGTATAGTTAAAGTGAGACCGAAAATATCATATCTGCAAGGACTAAAAGTACTAGTAATTACTATCTTTTTATTATCTAGCCTAAGAATTGAAGGGATGTTTTCTAAACTATGTTTTCTAAACTAAACTTAATTATCTAATTAACTAAGAACGCGACAGAAATAAAAGTTGGAAACTATTCTTTGGAAAACCAATGGAGAAGACAATACCCAAGGAAGAATCCACCTAGACTTCACTTATTACTTCTGAATTAGACGATTTATTCACTTGACTTAATCCGTAGAAATCCCTGATTTATGTTATTATCTCTCTTGAGACTAAAAACAACTGACTCTAGGTTGATTAATTGAAATCTCTTTCTAATTAAAACCCCTATTGTCGCATTAACTCGACCTATGGATTCCCTTATTAGATTTGACTATAATCTGACAAATTTATGTCGTCCTATCTCTAGGGTTGCATGTAACTCCGCTTGATTATGGAGGATCTACTCTTAAATAGGGACTTTTGCTCCACTGAATAAGCACATCAAAACCTGAATTAATATCCTAAAATATTAAAACAAGTATAAAATTTCACACTTAAGAATAAGAACAAGTATTTATCATATAATTCAAATAGTAATAAGATCCATCTTAGGTTTTAACTTCCCTAGGTATTTAGGGAATTTAGTTCATAATAATGGAGAAAATCATCTCAAAATTGGGACAACAACAAAACATAAAGAAACCCAAAGAACTTCTGAGGAAATTAAATGGAGATCTTCAGTCTTGAAGGAGATCCTACTTTCGAGCTGATTCTGATGGCTGTTCTTCGAGTATTTTTTGCTTTCTACTCTGCGTGTTCCCTTGATCCCTCCTCCTCAGATGTTTTTATAGACTTTGGAATGCCCAAAATAGCCCAAAATTAGCCTTTTCCAAATAGAATTAGACTTATGCTCGACAGGGACACGGCCGTGTGCCACGCCCGTGTAAATGTGCTCAGGCCATGTGCAAATTTGACTTGGTTTAATGGCGACACGTCTATGACACACGGGCGTGTGGATTACCCGTGTGGAAGTGCTTAGGCCGTGTAAAACACTGAATTAGACCCAATTTGTCCATTTTTGGCCCGTTTCTTGCTCCTTCTTCTATCCTAGGCTCTCTTGAGTATAAAACATGAAATTAAAGGATTAGAAGCATCAAATTCATTAAATCTTATGATAATCCTTCCAAAAATATGCGAAGCATGAGGTAAAAATATGTATATATATTATGGTTTATCACCTATACAGCGTCTTTCTTTTTCTGGGTTACCGACAATCTAGTCACAAAATCCATGGTAATCCTGTCCTACGTCCATTTGGGGACCATCACCGGCTATCACAAACCCATAGGTACTTGGTGTTCAGCCTTGACCTGTTGACATATCAAACATTTCGACACAAATTCAGAGATGCCTCCTTCCATGCCATTCCACCAGTACATTTTTCTTAAATCATTGTGCATCTTTGTCCTTCCCGGATGAATAGACAAACGACTATCATGTGCCTCTTGCAAAATTTTTTGAATAATTTCATCGTCTTTAGGTAAATAGACCCTATCCTTAAACATCACACAATCATTAGAATCAACCCAAAAATCTAACTCAACACCCGTCTCACATAATGCTCTCTTGATCACTATCATTGATCTGAGCTGTGCAAATTTCTTGTAGGAATGTCTGTCTGGCTCTTAACTCTGCCAAAACTGAACCCTCATCGGACAACACCAATTGTGTGTTCATAGCCCTCAATGGAAACAAGGACTTCCTACTCAGAGCATCGGCAACCATGTTCGCCCTTCCCAGGTGATGATAAATTATTAACTCATAGTCTTTAATCAGCTCCAACCATCTTCCTATCTCAGATTCAATTCCTTTTGAGTCATTAAGTACTTCAAACTCTTGTGATCTATGAATACAAGGCAAACTTCACCATACAAATGATGTGTCCAAATTTTCAAGGCAAATACAATGGTAGCCACCTCCAAGTCATATGTTGGATAATTTTTCTCGTGCGATTTTAATTGCTTCGAAGCATAGGCTATTACTTTGCCCTCTTGCATAAGCACGCAACCTAGTCCATTCAAGGATGCATCACAATAGACTACGAATTCTTTTCTAGGCTCGAGTTGCACTAAAATTGGAGCTTCAGTCAGCAACGTTTTCAATTTCTCGAAACTCTGCTGACACTTCTCTAACCATTCAAACTTAACGTCTTTTTGTAGTAACCTAGTAAAAGGAGTTGCAATCATCGAAAATCCTTTCACGAAGCGTCAATAGTAACTGGCTAAGCCCAAAAAGCTTCTAACCTCGGTTATGTTCTTCGGCGGCTTCTATTTGACAATAGGAGATATCTTATTTGGATCAACTCGGATACCTTCACCGGAAACAATGTGACCCAAGAATCCTACCTCTCGGAGCCAAAACATGCTCTTCCTAAATTTAGCATACAACTGTTTGTCCCGTAAAGTCTGTAAAACAGTTCCCAGATGTTCCGTATGTTCAGCCTCATCCTTGGAATAAATTAGGATATCATCAATAAATACAACAACAAATTTGTCTAAGTATGGCCGAAATATCCTATTCATCAAGTCCATAAACACAGCTAGAGCATTCGTCAATCCAAAAGGCATCACAAGAAATTTGTAATGGCCATACCTCACTCTAAAAGCAGTCTTAGGCACGTCTGACTCCTTAACTTGCAACTGATAATAGCTAGATCTCAAATCTATTTTGGAAAACATAGTGGCTCCCCTCAACTGATCAAACAGGTCGTCGAACCTTGGCAAAGGATACTTATTCTTAATAGTTATCTTGTTGAGTTGGCGGTAATCTACACATAATCTCATCGAACCATCTTTCTTCTTTACAAATAATACAGGAGCAGCCCAAGGCGAAAAGCTTAGTCTTGTGCAGCCCTTATCCGTCAGTTCTTGCAACTGTGCTTTTAACTCTTTCAACTCGGTTGGTGCCATCCTATACGGGGCAATAGAAATAGGTATTTTTCCTAGCACTAGCTCAATACCAAAATCTACTTCTCTAACAAGAGGCAAACTAAGCAACTCTTCTGGGAACACATCCGAATACTCACGCACTACCGGTACCGACTCATCTTCAACTCCAATTCTTTAGTATTCAGTACAAAAGCAAGGTAGGATTCATACCCTTTTTTCATATATTTTTGAGCCCTCAATGAGGTAATCACAACCGGTGGTGTATTCAACTCACTTGAATTGACTCAAAAAATGTTGTCATCTGAACATTTCAATTTAATATACTTGTTACCACAATTTACTGTCACATCATGAATGGCCAACCAATCCATGCCAAGTATCACATCAAATTCATCGAAAGGAAAAAGCATAAGGTTAGCCGGAAAATAATGACCTTGAATCGTCAAAGGACGATTCTTACAAACTTTATCTACTAACACAAACTTGCTTAGAGGATTCGACACCTTGATAACAAATTCCGTTTGTTCAACAGACATATTTATGCTAGACACCAATTTCATGCAAATGTATGAATGGGTCGATCCCGGGTCAACTAAGGTAATGACATGAGTATCATAGATAGAAAATATACTCGTAATAACATCAGGAGTTGAGGCCTCCTCTCTAGTGTGTATGGCATAGGTTTTCGCTGGAGCTCGAGCCTTTGATTTTACAGTAATGTCCTTGGTAACAATTCGACTGCCACTTGTACTTTCGGGATATCTCGGAGGTCTACCTCGAGAAATAGGAGCATTAGGCTTCAAGGCTAATTCTACCTCTTTATCGATTCACTCTGGGCAATCTCTAAGGAAGTGGTCAAGAGAACCACATTTGTAGCATGCTATGCTCTTCATTCGGCACTCTCCAAAATGAAATTTGTTGCAACTTTTACATCTCGGCTTTTGATCATCTACACTTCCCACACTTGTTACCATAGGGGAATGAGACTTCGGGTTGTGACACTTAGAGCTTTTTGTCCTACCCGAATATCCCACTAATGCAGTGGAATGTTGTAACACCCTTAACCAGTATCCATCACCAGATTAGGGTTACAAGGCATTACCGAGCTAATCACAGCTTAAGGAAGTCATTCATTACTATACATTTAAAAAAAATTAGATTCAACTAAACAAATTATATATGCACTTCCTTTATATATTATTCAAATAATCAAATTTTAAAATAAATCTTGTCATGACAAATTCCATATATAATTATTAAAACATTCAAACTTATATATCGAATTCATGTTATTAAACTAGTCCAACTTGACAATTTATCAAACATATCATCGTAAAACATTAATTGATTAAAACATACAAGACAAATTACATCTCATTCGCATACCAAAAACATTATTAAAAACGCATCCAAAATACATACATATATATATATATATAACATTCTTATTACTAGCTAATACATTACATATCTCAACTCAATAACATTCATCTTTTACTCCATTACCAAAACACATGATCCAATACCACAATTCATATATATATATATACCTTGAGCTAACGATATGCATATATATAATCAATAAATTATGTGCCAACAATATATATATCTATGCTAGTGCCGATTCATAGGGTTGATTATGACCATCAGTTAGATTTTAATAATATAACCAAAACTCAAAACTTTCATACCATATAACATGCATATCAAAATAATATTCTACCATATTCGAACCTAATCAAATATTATTTAATCCAAATTCAGATAATAACACCTTAATCAACTTAACAACCAATTTCACACATATATATAAGACCGAATCACCAAAATCATAAGCAAACATAACCATGACCAAATGAAGCATTAAATTCTAGCACCACAAATTATTAAGCCATTTTTACATGGCACATGGTTACATTAACCAAAATCAAACATTTAAAAAGTAAAATCCAGCCTATACATGCCATAAGTTCAAAATTTCAACTTATAAAATACCGAAGACAGTCAATAGTGTGATAGACTTTGCTGACAATCCCCGAGCTTGTAACTTGAATCCAAAATCTATAAACAGAAACAAACATGCACACACAAAGTAAGCTTTTATAGCTTAGTAAGTTATAAGTAAATAAACAACTTAACAACATAATCAACTCATTTAAACCAAACCAAGTTTATGCTACTATAATCACATATATTTCAAGATCATAATTTCATATTTAACATATACTTCCATATACATAGATGCCTTAGCCGAATATATACATATATCTATTATCAATGTAACATTCAATTTCAAAACCTTAATACTATTATATAGCTGATTATACATTAACCCACATACATATATTCATGAATCATTTTGTAATATTTACATGATATATTCAAAAGGCCGAATTCATTTTCCATATGCACGCTGATTTTTCATTCACATAATACATGATTTACAACCTAAGTAACTTACTTACCTTATGTAACACCCCAAACCCGGCCCAGACGTTATGGCTGGATCCGACATGCCACATCGAAGTGTTCAAAACATTTCAGGTTATTGTTCTAGAAAAACTTACTTAGTGTTTTAAAAGATAATTTTCAATACAGGTTAAAGTGAATGGAAGTTGTGCACCAGGTAGGAAACTGGAAAAGAGGAGGTGAGTCTATCGGACTGCTTAAGTACCAAGCTCTCTTCAGATCCAATCCTAAACATGCACACCGCCATTACCACACCTTAACGTCATGTATATTTGCAGGAAACCAATTTGATTAAGTTCTTTTTAGGAAAAGTGATTAAGTTTGGAAAATATTTTCGTTGCGAAAGCTTTGCTTGTTGTCATGTTATTTTGAAATCAACTACTATTTTTGAAAACGCGCCTAGAAGCTATTCAATTTCAATAGTTAAATATAAGAAATACCTATCAGAATAAAACATATTAAAACCAAAAAAAAAGAAATAATTAAGCGGCCTTATTACAATAAAAAAACCCAAAAACCTTAAACGTAAATAAAAGGATGTCCAGTTCACCGGAAGAGAATCAAAGTTGCAGAACGTGTGGCCACTCTGAATCCCTCACAGCTCCAAGCCCACTATGGTTGGGGATTACCTACGTGGATGAAAATAAATGGGTGAGTTTGGGGAAACTTAGTGTGTAAATTAACCCAACCATAGCCTATATCGGTTCAAACCACAGAGAACAGAATAAGTTGGCCTTAGCCTAGAATAGATTTCAGAATAAAGCCCATAGGCCCATGACAGAATAGAACAGATATTACATGTTTATGCAAAACGCAATCCATATCCAACCACATGCACCCCCATACTAACCTTTCACCATGTGGGGAGAGTACTCGACCCACCCAACCGCTACACGCCACAGAAATATGCAGCATGGCTGCTAGAACAGATAATGTGACAGAGTCACCAGAACAGATAATTGTGGCAGAGCCACCAGAATAGATATATGTGGCAGAGCCACCAGATCAGATAATTGTGGCATAACCACTAAGACGCTTCCTCCATAATATAACCCATGTCCCCATGCAGCAGATATACAATCATGGCATACATCATACAGAATTAAATCATCATGCTTTTCAGTCAAAAGTAACCTTAGGGGTATAATGGTAATTTTGCACCTAGGGGTATATCAGTAATTTCCATACATAGGGGTATTCAAGTAATTTAACTATTCTTAGGGTTTCCATACATAGCATAGCCATTTACATACGACCAGAAACACTTACCGCATTTTCTTAACGAATTGGGCCCATTGACCCACTATCCCGATTTTGGCCCATTAAGCCCAAAAGCGTCGAAATGCACAGAATCGTGCACTCTACAATCTTATCACGTTAATCAACCTTATACATCAAACTATTAATCTCACGAGCATTCGCACATTCGCATGTTCTCAAAATACCGACTTTTTGGCATTTCGGCTTTTCAGCTTTTGCCGATCTAGTCTATGAGAGGGTGTCAGTTACACACCTAATTTATGACGGTACATTGGCGAGATCCACACACGAACTGCCGACAATTGGATTACTAACAAGTGAATCTATATATCAAAAACAAACTATGTATTTTAACCCCTTACCATATTCAGCCAACACAGCCTTAGATCCCAGAGTTCCTTACCTTTTGCCGAAATATGGGTTAGATATGGAGAACCAACTGAAGAAGTCCTCAAGCCCTTTGCTATATATCCCCTTGACCATGCTACCACTTACACAACCAACAGAAAAACGCAAGTCCCTTAGTCCAAAACGCTAGCCACCCCTAAGGGTTTCGGCTTTTCCTTTCTAAAAGCAATGAGACTAATGACAGTTTGTTCGAAAGACTTACCTAACATCGACCGATTCAGAAGAGTGTTCCTATCTATGATTCTTTTATCTCCAATCCACCGCAGTCACAAGAAGAAGCAGATTCAAACAACCAAAGATTCGGCCTCCTTCACCTCCGGTATGTAGGTTTCGATTTTTAGAGAAGTAAGAGCAGAAAAGTTTGGCTACCACAAGATTCGGCTATTGAGGAAAATTGAAGATGGAAAAATAAAGGATGAGACAGAGGAAGAAGGGTATAGGTTTCATTATGGAAAACAAAAGATGGAAGAAGAAGGAAAAAGATGAGAGGTAGTATTCGGCTATGGAGAAAACGACACAATGAGGCTTCTAGGTTCTGCTATTAACAAAAAAAGAGTAAGAAACCCTAATCCAAACCTATTTCGGCAAACCAAAGAGAATAAATATGAAATAGAAGGAAAAGGAATTGCTAGGGATGACACCACTCATCCTAAATGCCGAAATTCCCCTTTCAAAGACCTAGCCGAATCCCTATACCAGGAACCCTTGGCCGGCCAACTCTTGCTCCTCAAGAGTCCACCATTCGGCCAACACTGCTCTCCCTAATTAGCTCCTAAATCTTCTCCCTTATCCCCTCCTTACTCAATCTCCTGAGCAGTTCAAACACCTCCTGACAGACTTTTACTTGAGTTCCAAAACTTCCCCTTTCTAATCATAAAAGAAAAATAATTCCCTTAATATGCTGTCATTGTGACCTGAACCTCAGCTCTCCCTAGCATCCACACGCCACTTTTATAGCCTTCCCAATGGCGTCACATGCCACTTTGCCACCTGCTTTTTTTTTTCTTTTTTACCCAATTAATACTTAAAAGCCCAATTAACCAGAACCCCTTTTTCTTATGGATCTAAAATTAACTAAAGTTACCGAGTTTTAACTTAAGCTTAGGTCTTCTAGAGGCCCACTAACATAATTAAACCTACGCCAACAGACAGAACACAGAAATTTTAAATTTGCCAACATACATAGAATTCCCAAAAATTGGGGCGTTACACCTTAATTCAAATAAGTAAATAGCTATCACATACCTGATCACTTTAACTTATTTTGCATATTCGTTCACAACTTATTGTTGCCATTGCCCGATGAACCATTCAAAATTGGATAGGACACTCGGATAGTCACACATATAGTACAATGCCTATAACAGCCCGATTTAGACCCTAATCGGAACGATGGTTTCGGGACCATGAATTCGAGTCAGAAAAATATTTAAAAATTATTTTCTGTGTTTATTTTGTGTAAATTTATATCTATGAAACTTTTTTGCTTTAATTTTATCGTTTTGAGTGTTCGATTGAATAAATAACTTACTTACGTAAAACAAAAATTTGGTAGCTAAAAGTATAAGGGGCCAAATTGCTATTGGTTTATTAAATGGAAGTCTTTAAGTTGTAAATAGCCCATTGACATATTAAGTGGATGGTAATAGGCATATGTTATAAGGTTTTGTTATAATTTTATTAAGGTTAAAAGTGTAATTAGGTAAAATGTTAATATAAGATATAATAAACATAAAATAAGCCATATCATATTATTTTCTTTGTTCTTGCACCGAAACTAAAAACAAAAGAAAAGAAAAGAGAAATCTAGGGTTCAGCCATTTCTAAACTCAATCAATGTATGTGTTTAGCTTGGTTTTTGATAATTTCTACGTTTTTGAGATCGTTGCTAAGTTATCTTTAAGACCCATGCTTAAATTTTTTATTTTGGTGAATATTTTGAGTTATGCCATTGTTGAGAGCTTGTGATTATTGTTGTTTGATGATGAAATATGAAAGATATGTTTTAGATTAACATGTTTTGTATTGGAGTTTTTGATAATTTTGAGTAATTAGGTCTAAATTGCAAAAATAATTATTTGAGGACTAAAATATAAAATAAATGAAATATATGGGTTTGTATGAATACTAGGAATATTTTTCAAAACATGGGTATATTGAAATTTTTCATATTTTGTGTTTTGTGCAATAGGGACTAAATTGTAAAAAGTGTAAATGTTAGGGGTAAAATGGTAATTTTCCCTTATGTGTTTTTGGACTAAATTGAATGAAAATATGTTTGAATGAGTTTAATTTGAATATTTTTAGATCAAGAACCAAAGAAATCGGATTTGGATCAGGGGAAAACGAAAGTTATCGACTAGCTGTCTCGTTCCGTTTTACTTAGTTCGAGGTAAGTTTATAAGCAAATGGACGTACTTAATTTTAATTAAATGTAATAAATACATGCTGAAATGACATATATGATTTTATATAGGCTATAGTCGAATGTGAATAAGCTTGGTTACTATGTTTCCAAATTCGTTTCAACCGAGTTACGACGTCTGAAAGCCCTGTATGAATATTAGGAATAGTTAGGATACATATGTCATGAGATAGGATTCTAATATATGTGTGCGAGTAAGACCATGTCATCGATATGTGACTCTGATATATCTGTGCGAGTAAGACCCTATCTGGGATAGTGGCATCGATATGTGATTACATGTAAGACCATGTTTGGGACGTTGGCATTGTACGATATTTGTGTGATTATCCGAGTGTCCTATCCAATTCTGAATGGTTCATCGGGCATCGATAAGTTGTGACCGAAAGTGTAAAATGAGTGGAAACGACCAGGTATGAAATAGTTGGCTACCTAACTAAAATAAGGTAAGTAAGTAATTTGGTTATTTGTTGTAAATCATGTGTGATGCAAATAAAGGATTTATGTGACTATGATATACGTGTTTGGTTTTACGAATAAATGATATGAATATTATAGAAATGATTTTTGAATAGGTATATACAAGACCATGTATATTCGGCCATATAAATATGTATATATATATGATGTTATATTATGATTTTGAGCTCAAGTATATAAGTGTATGTATATTCGGCATATATATATGTTGACATTTTGGCTTGAAGGTTGAATGATAAATAATTATTGGATTATATTAGCATTCGGCCAAGGTGGTGTTTGTGTATGAAAACACATTAATTATGAAACATGGTAGTTGCAACTAAATGTAATAACTATATTATATTATGGTTTAGTTCAATTAAGCTGATAAGATCAATGGGTTGTTTATTTGCTTATGACTTACTAAACTGTAATAGCTTATTGTGTGTATATTTGCTTCTGTTTTATAGATTTTGGATTCAAGTTACAAGCTCAAGGATCGTCAGCAAAGTCTATCACACTATCGATCGCTTTCGATATTTTATAAGTTGCATTTTGGAACTATGGCATGTATAGGCTAGATTTTATTTTGAAATAATGAAATTTGGTCATATATAAGGCCATGCAAAAATGGCTTAATTTCTATATTTAGTTTCAGTTTTGTTGGATTATGATTCAAGCTCTTTTTGATTATTATGTAATGTGTCATGGTTGATTATAACTTATGCAATGTGATTGCATTCTGTGGTGGCATGAATATATTGATTAGGTTATATATATGTTTGGTCTTGTATTGAGTCTATATCGAGAGTGTAACAAAAATACATGATATTTGTGATGATGTTATGTATTCGACCGTATGGTTCATAATGGATGTTATTGAGTGAAGGTAAATTATGAAATCGTTAGGTAAAGATTAAGACATATGCAAGATACAAATTTTGGTGTTCACTTATGGATTAAGTTAAGGCATGCGTACATGACATTTGGCCTTATCATATTAGTTGAATTTTTATATGCCTTACATGTGTATAAAGATGTGCATATTTATATTAGCTGAATAGACCAGGATATGAAACGAGTTTTCTTATAACCGAATGCTTGTTTTTATTGGGTATTAATATGTAAAATATACGAGTTTCATATAGATTAATATGCTAATGCCGCATATATGAAATAAAAGGGTTGATAGGAAATTTATTTCAATTGATGTATATCCTATGTAAAAATATGTCATATAGAAAAAAATATAGGTTTAATATTCAATAATGGAGTTGTTGATGTATTGTATGTTACGTATATGTATAAATTGTTTGATATATCTTGGATTATATTTTATTATTTTTATGTTATGAATGATTGAATATTTAAGCTTTGATTGTTGATTTTGTTATAAACATTGATGTGAACATAAATCTCGAATGTAATATAATGTGAATTTGTATGAATTGTAATAAGATCGGTAATATATCATAACCCTAGTCCAGCTACGGATATGGGTTAGGGGTGTTGTATTTGATTGGTATCAGAGCTACGATTTAGTCAGTTCTAAGACTATCGTAGCGCGTATGATCTAGCTATACATGCCATATTATATATTGCGATAGTGTGATAACTTCTGACATTTTGAAAATGTGTTTTCATATAGTAAATGGATCCCGATGGAGCTGTAGTTAATGATGTCGAGAGCGTAGCGCCTGCTCTCATGGAAGGGACAGTGCCGATTGATTCTTGACCGATTTCGAGTAACCAGGAGGGAGAGGCAAGACAAGCCTTTTACCAAATGATGAATAATCAGTTTACTTAGTATATCTGGACTAACCCGGCTGCACGACAACCTCCACCACTGACTAATCCATATTTTATGCCTGCTATACCAATGCTGCAAAATCTCGCTCCCTCTGAGGAGCTGTCAAAACCCGTAGACTATCCCTGAGACCATCCTCAAATCGAACACACCGTTCGTATTCTGTTGCCACCATCCCACATGCATAACGGCTCAGCCGCAAAAATTTAGCCTCATATTTAGCCACTGTCTTATCACCTTGAATTAAGTTCAGAAATTCCCTTCTACAGGCATCCACATAGCTGGCACCCACATACTTATCTTGAAATGTAGTCTTGAAAAACTCCCAGGTCAAACGATCGGCTTGAGTACCCTCTTTGATGGTAAGCCACCACTAATAGGCCTCGTCCTTGAGTAGAGATATTGCACCTTTTAGCTTCTGATCAGGGGTGCAATCAAGATCATCCATGATCCTTTCTGTGGCCTCCATCCAGTATTCAGCCACATTAAGGGCAACTCCAGCAATACCCCTGAATATCTCTACCCCATTAGACCTGAGTTGTTCTGTAATCGACCCTCGGATCACATTACCAGTACCAGTACCAGGCCCAACGACCCTTTCCAGGATCCTCAACATTGCTTGGGACAATGCGTCGTCCTTAGTTGCTCGATTTTGAGACCCTGTCTCAGCCATAGGGGAAGCTAGTGCCTCTCTAACCTCTTCGTTAGGTTGGTTTCTAGAAGACGATGACCCAGCCCAAGCACTTCCACGGCCTCTGCAGCGGCCTCTACCACAAATACCTCTAGCGCTCATTATCCAATCACACTTTTATCTATATTAAAAGTTTTATGCTAGTTAGTTTTATTATTCCAATTGTTTATTGCAGATATCTTATGAACAGTATTATTTTAGAGTCTATTTCTGCAGTTCGCAGTTTCAAAGTTCACTTAAACTAAAGAGTTTTCAGTATAGTTTTACTACCTAAGTAGTTTCAGTAATAACATTTCTATATTCTTATTTCAGTATAACAATCAGAAGACTTACCAGATCGGCACGGAGGCTAGGTGTACCACTCCTTCAGTAAAACATTTCCAAACAATCATTTTAAACCATTTGAACCAATTTTGTCAAAATTTCCATGTTTTTGAAAAACCCAAATCCATAGCCGAGTTTTGCAACCTGGCTCTGATACCACTAGGTGTAATACCTTAAACCCGGCCTAGACATTACGGCCGAATCTGTGATGTCACATAAGAGTGTTTTTCCTAAAACATTAATTCTGTGAAAAAGCTTCTTTAGGTTCTCAGGAAGAAAATTTAGAGTGTTTGGTTCATTACAATAATTTAGGTTGGCTTAGCAAAATACTATTTATTAAGTTTGTTATTTAAACTTTAAAATAGTGCTTGTTGTGGAAGCTTTCAAAATTTGTTGTGTAAGCGTGATGTATTCATAAAATCATTTGTTTGTATATTCTTGAAAATTCGAATCCTATCACTAGAAGGTAAATATAGTAAATAAAACCCCGAAATCAAAATAAAAATTAAAAAGGCCTTATTACATAGTAAAAACCCAAAATAAAACCTTAAGTGTGATATTTAAAGAAACTACGTCGAGTGGCCACCTCAGAGTCCTCCGTCGCTCGGTCCGTCTAAGCTTGAGGATTACCTACACAGTTAACAGATGGGTGAGTTTACGAAACTCAGTGTGCGAGATCCCATAATAGCAATCAATCAGTGCAAACACAATCTGGGCCTAAGCCCTTTAGTATCAGTTAAGGCCTTAGCCCCTTATCCAATAACAATAGCAGTTTGGGCCTTAGCCCGTATCAGTAACAGAGGCAGTATGGGCCTTAGCCCATCTCAGTACAGTATGCAAGCAAGGAATCCTACCCAATCCATCCACTACACACCATATTCGTACCAGCCCTACACACCATGTGAGGATTAAATCGACCCACCCAACCCTACACACCAAGTCATACCGATCTCGATACTATACAGTAATTGTAGTAGAGCTACCAGTAGTAGGCTTATAGCCTTTCAGTACACTTCCTCCAAAATCATATACTCCACCCCATGCAATGCAACATAATATCATACGTGTATGCAAAGATGTCATGCTCAAAAATAGTCATACATAATACATGATATTTCAGTCATTTTATCTCACATGGGTATAATGGTCATTTCATCAGTATGGCATTTAAGTGTACTTGTAATGCCCCGAATTTTGGGCCTAGATGAAATGGGCTTTAGGTCTCATAAAATTTTTAAGTGTGTAAGAAAATGACAAATGACATGTTGACTTTAAGTGTTTAAGGAATTTGAAGTGTCAAGGTATGTTGGAGAAGTTCTGGGTTCGAGTTTTGTGGTGGAGGAATTTTAATTTAATTATTAAAGGAATCAGGGTTGGGAGTAGTTGGGCTTTTAAATAAAGATAGGGGAAAATGGCATCAAAAAGCCTTGTGGAAGAGTGGCTAAATGACGCCACTTAGAGTGTAGGGAGGTGGCGTTAGTAGCCAGAAGGAGATCCAAGGTTCGAATCCAAGTTTAGTGTTTTTAGAAGTTTAATTTTGGCCTTCTAGAAAGATGGAAGTGATGTGAAGATGGACTCCAAGGGGAGTGATCAGAAGAGAAATTTGAGGAAAGGATCAATGGGTTATCAGGGAGAAAAACGAGGGGATGAGAAGTGAGGAGCAAGTGGAGCTGAAACGGGAACTTGGGCTTGAGGATTTTGGCCATAAGGGTTATAAATAGGCGACGAATGCAAGGGTATCAGGCTAATGTCAAAATCTTTTTTCACCTTGCTATAGGAAACCCTATTCTCTTCAAGATCCAAAAAGCCAAAAACCTTTGCTTCCTTCTTACTTTTCTTGTGCCTATTCTCTATTCTTCCTTTGCTCAAGTCTTTGATCAATTATTAGTTAGCTGATTTCTTCTTGATTCCCTTGGTGCTAGATAAACCTTGTTCATCATACCAAGTTTGAAAGTCGAAAAGCCAAATATTCCAAGGGCCAAATACTATTTGACCGAATCTAGTGGAAGTGTTTGTTCTTCCAATCAATTTTGCTAAGAATCTATTACGCTGTTCTTTCCTCACTCTTTCTAATCAACTGTGGTAGGGAATTAGTATTGGATCTCGGATCTTAGCTCTCTGCCAAAATTGCTCTTTAGGTGTTTTTCGGTTTGGTAAGTATTCCTCTCTTATTGACTAAGGTTGGCCGAATGATCTTAAGTGAGATAAGGGGGTGAATTATGTTGGATACTAGTCCCCTAGTACTTGGTTTTAATGAGTAATATTAATGCAGATCTAGGGAGTAGGTGATCAAGGAAAAGCTATTAGGGATTGGTGTTCAAGGTAAGGTTAAGGTGAGGTTTCGATTTTTGGGTAAAATATGTATTAAACATGCGATTAATTGAAGGGTGATATCAATTATAGGTTTGGGGCTAAGGGAATTGCAGCACGCTTTATTACCAGGTGTGTACATACACTGCACACACAAGTAGATCGGTAAAAGCTGAAATGCCGAAAAGCTGAAAGTTTGGCTAAAGTAGCCTTGTGAGTGCACGAACACTCATGAGGTGGAAACTGATAGGTTGTCAGAGGCCCCATGGGCAATTCCAAGGGCTTGGGCTGTGAATTGGCCAACAGGGCCAGAATAGGCTTAATGGGCCTGATGGGCTGTTGGGCCCATAATAGGCAAAAATTGATAATTGTTGCTATGTGGTGGAAATCGTATGAGTACATGACTGTGAATGTGATTTGGGCCTCATGGGCCATATAAATGTGATTTGGGCCTGATGGGCCATATATATGTGAATTGGGCCTAATGGGCCATATAAACGTGATTGGGCCTAGTGGGCCATATATAGGTATGTTAGTTTGGGCTTTGTAAGGGGTATTTGGCCTAGTATATGATAACTACATAAAACTTAATTAGTTAATTGAGACCGTGGACAAGTCATAGGGTTAAGGTATGGCAATAGGTATATGCATGTCTAGGATTGGATCCAGGAGAGCTTGGTACTTAAGCGGTCTTAATGACCCACCTCCTCTTCTCTGGAATCCTACCTGGTGCATAGTATTCGTTCATCTTAGCTAGCGGAACTTGTTCATGGGTCGAGGTAAGTGAAAACCGTAATAAGTGAAAATTACCGAAATGCCCCTAAGGGCAAAAATGACCAAAATACCCCCAGGTATTGAATGTAAGTTTTATGAATGTGACATGCATTCATATGATGTTCTGCTTAGGTTGCATATGGGGTGGGAACTATGGAACGGAGGAAGTATATGAGGATCGCATGGTTGCCTGACAATCGTGGATCCACCGACAGCTTTTAAAGCCCAATATGTAAATAAAGGTAGTTTCGTAACCGGGCTACCATTAGTGTGTGGGCTGGGTGGGTCGATATTTATATCCCCACATGGTGTGACGGGGGACGAAGCGGGTGTGTAGCAGATGGATAATTTGGATGGGATTGCATTGCATGTTTGATGATTTCTCTTTGAATGCTTGCTTTTCATCAATTGTTGTACACATTGAGTTTGAGAAAACTCACCCCCTCTTTTACTTTATTTTTAGGTGATGCTCAGTAGAAGGTTCAATGTTTGGAGGGACTCTGGGTGGCCGGCTAGCAAGATAATTCGAACTTGGTTTTTTAAGCATTTAAGTTTTTATTTCTTTATAAGTGTGTTCAGATCAAATTGTAATAAGGTTTTCATTATGTTATTATTACTTGAATTATTATTATTATTTTCATTGTAATTATAAGCAATGGACATGGTTTCTTAAACTATAGTATGCCTTTTCTATGTTTTCGTAACTAAATTTTTAAGTGACATGTATTCATCAAATATTATGTTTCAAACAAGTGATTGAATTGAGTTTATTTTTAAGATTTTCTTTTATTTTAATAAGGGTTTTCAATGAAAACACGATTTTCGCTAAAACACTTCAATGTGACACTTTGAGTTCGGCCATAACGTCTGAGCTGAGTTTGGGATGTTACAGTACTTACCAACCCAACAGTAGGTCCATAGTCGTCTTGAGTGACCCGTGCAACCTTATCAGTCAATCAGTACGAATGGGCCTTTAGCCCATATTGCGGGCACATCAGGGCCCACCCTCTCGTATGACCCACATAGCCCAAAAATGGCCTCATTTGTGTCGTTCACACAACCTGGCCCACAATTCACCACACTTTGTGCAATGGGCCCAACACCACTTTGGCCCATGAAGACGCTCATGGCTATTCCGTCGACATCACGGCCTCGTTTTACTACTAGGCCTGCCACACGGGCGGCCATATGCCGAGTGGTTCTGACAGCCCACTTTTTGGCTTTTTAGCTTTTTCTATCATGCATCTAATAATCGTGTTCACACACCTGTTATGGAGTTGTAGTCGAAATGCCTCTGAGATCCAGAACCTATGGTCAACCACAACCTCTCATTAGTCTCAAACCCTTGTTAATCTGGTACCATAAAATTGAAACCACCTTAACCAAGTCACGCACTTACCAGTCAATAATCGAAACCTTCCCTTGTTCTAACTCCATGCACTCCTTCCAATGCTTTACCTTCACAAGTACAGTTAACCAACTCATAAACATCTATAATTCCACACAAATATAACTAAAACTTGAACCCTTACCAATAGAGAAATTATCACTTGTAAAGTAGAAGTAATCGGCCCAACCTTTGCTTATTGAAATCAAGCCCTTACCAACATTTGGTAAAATCACCATGTTACAAGTCAATCATTTAGGTGAAAAAAAGAATGAATGAGAAGGGTACATACGGCCCCCAGAGGAAGAAGTCGTCATTTCCTATGAAGAAAACTTACCAAACTTAGCCAAGACCTCAAGCCTAGAAGCCAACCTAATGGTAAAGAGATATTCCGCCAAGAGCAGAAAGAATGAGAGTGGAAACAAGATGTTCGGCTTTGAAGAACAAAGAAACTTAGATTCGACCAACGTAGAACAAAAGTAAAGGTCGAAGGAAAGAGGAGAAAACAATCGTTTAAGAAAGCATGAACCAAACCCAAAAGTTGAAATGAGAGGCAAAGAAAATAGTTGATCAAAGACACTGTTGCGAAGAGCCAAAAATGAAAATAGGCAAGTGCCCGAATGGTCAAAACGAGAAGTACCCCCAAGATCCTTAGCAGAAAATGGCTATTCAGAAAAAAGGAAAATCTCCTAAACGCAAAAAGGAGAACAAGAGTGCTAAACTGACCAAATGAGGTGTATGACCCCTAGGCCGAATTCATGAGTGCCTAGGGTCCCTACTCAGCCAACTTCCCATGACTTTAAAACCCTTGATTCTCTCTTAAAAACTCTCCTCCTATCTCTCCTCAACTTCCTCCTACCAACCCTCCATGACCGATTCAATCTTCCCTCCCTTTATCTATGCTTTAGTCAACCACTACTACCTCCCCAAAGCAAGCAGTAAAAATAATCTCCCTTATGCACGAATAGAGATTCGAACCTCAGACTCCATGCACACTCCACATGCCCCCTACCATTAGGCTAGCATGCTCACTTTGTCATCTCCCACTTACATTAATTTAAAAGTCTACTAGCATCCGACAAGGGTTTATTCAAATAAAAACCAAAATTTTGCTCAAGCCAGGACTTGAACCCATAACTTCACCGACACTCCCAGAACATTAAATCACTAAGCCAAACACACTTTCACATCAAAAACACACAAAGTAACTTTAATAGGATTTTTTGGATTTGAGGCATTACATATAAATTGTTTGATATATCTTGGATTATATTTTATTTATGCTATATTATGAATGATTGAATATTTAAGCTTTGATAGTTGATTTTGTTATAAACATAGATGTGATCATAAATCTCGAATTGTAATATAATGTGAATCTGTATGAATTGAAATAAGATCAGTAATACCTCATAACCCTAATCTAGCAACGGATACAAGTTAAGGGTGTTACAATGCCAACGTCCTAGACGTGGTCTTACATGTAATCACATATCGATGCCACTGTCCCAGACAGGGTCTTACTCGCACACATATATCAGAGTCATATATCGATGCCAACATATAAAATTTGGTCTTACTTGCACACATATATCGATGCCATGGTCTTACTCGCACATCACATAATGGAATCCTATGTCATGACATATTTATCCTAGCTATTCCTAAGGTTCTTACAGAGCTTTTGGATGTTGTAACTCGATCGAAATGAATTCAGAAATATAGTTTCCAAGCTTACTCACATACAACTAAAGCATATAAATACTCATATTTTCCATTTCAGCATGTATAATTTTCATTTAATTAAAATTAGGTACATCTATTTGCTTATAAACTTACATCGGACGATGTAAAACGGAATGGAATGACTAGTCGACAACTTTCATTTTCCCCCGATCCAAATCTGATTTCTTTGGTTCTTGATCTAAACATATTCAAATTAAACTCATTCAAACATATTTTCTTTCAATTTAGTCCAAAAACACATAAATGAGAAAATTACCATTTTACCCATAACATTTTACACTTTTTACAATTTAGTCCATATTCCACAAAACACACAATTTGCAAAATTTCAATATACCCATATTTGGCTAAAAGTTCCTAGTATCCATACAAGTCCATATATTTCATTTATTTCACATTTTAGTCGCTCAATTTATTATTTTTTCAATTTAGTCCTAGTTACTCAAAATCATCAAAAACTCCAATACAAAACATGTTAATCCAAAACATATCTTTCATATTTCACCATAAAAAAAATCACAAGCTTTCAACAATGGCATAACTCAAAATATTCTCCAAAATCAAAAATTCAAGCATGGGTTTACTAGTACTTGAAGCAACGATCTCAAAAACGTAAAAATTATAAAAAATCGAGTAAAAACGAACCTTGAGTCAAGCTTGGAAGGTGGCTAAACCTAGGTTTCTTTTTCTTTTCTCTTGCTTCGGCAAGAACATATTATCAACACAAAATAATGGCTTTATTTTCTTATGTTTTATGATATATTATATATTATATTAACTAATGTTTAATTTACAAATATAACCTTAATGAAATAGTATAAAAATTATATAATATATGCCTAATACCGTCCATTCAATTTGTCAATGATATAATTGCAACATAAATCCTCTACATTAAAAGAACAACCACTATTCGTCCCCTTTTACAATTAACCACCAAAATTTCATTTTACGCGATTAAGTCTTTTTATTTAATCGAACACTCAAACAACAAAATTAAATCACGAAAATTTCACAGATACAAAGTCACACAAAATAAACACATAAAATAATTTTTAGATATTTTTCTGACTCGAATTCTTGTTCCTGAAACCATTGTTCTGACTAGGGTCTAAATCGGGTTGTTACAACTCTCTCCTCTTAGGGATTTTTGTCCCCGAAAATCTTAACGATGAATAGGTTCGGATAACGCTCTCTCATTGCATCCTTTGGCTCCCATGTTGCTTCCTCAACTCAGTGTTTATGCCACAGTACCTTAACTAATGAAATTTTCTTATTTCGTAATTCTTTAATCTCGCGAGCCAGAATGCAAATGGGTTCTTCCTCATATGTCATATCGGACTTAATCACAATCTCAGACGAACTAATCACATGTGAGGTATCTAATCGATATCTACGAAGCATCAAAAAATGGAATACATTGTGGATTTTTTCTAACTTAGGTGGTAATAACAGTCTGTAAGCAATTAGCCCAATGCGCTCTATAATCTCGTACGACCCAATAAATCTCGGACTCAACTTACCTTTACAACTGAATCTGAGTATTTTCTTCCATGGTGAGACTTTCAAAAATACTTTGTCTCTGATATGAAACTCTATATCTTTTTGTTTCAAGACTGCATACGATTTCTGACAATCTGACGCTATTTTCAGACTTTCACGGATCACTTTTACTTTCTGTTCAGTCACTCTGATCAAATCGACCCCATGTATCTTATTTTAACTGAGCTCAGTCCAATACAATGGTGTACGACATTTATGATCGTACAAAGCCTCATAAGGTGCCATTTTAATACTCGATTGAAAGCTATTATTGTACGTAAATTCAATCAGAGGTAAATATCGTTCCTACGTTCCTTCGAACTTGAGAATGCAACATCTTAACATATCTTCAAGTATTTGAATGATTCGCTCAGACTGACCATCTGTTTGCAGATGAAAAGCAATGCTGAAATGTAATTTCGTACCTAGAGCATCTTCTAGTTTCTTCCAAAACTGCGATGTAAACCTCGGGTCTCTATCTGAAACAATAGAAATAGGCACACCATGTAATCTCACAATCTGAGAAACATATAACTCAGCAAGCTTATCAAGTGAATAATCTGTATGAACCAGAACAAAGTGAGCTGATTTAGTCAATCTATCCACAATAACCCATATTACATCTTTCTCGCTTGGTGTCAATGGTAAACTAGATACACAATCCATCGTGACTCAGTCTCATTTCCACTCAGGTATCATGATCAGTTGAAGCAATCCAGAAGGTATGTGATGTTCGGCTTTTACTTGCTGACAGACTAAACATTTCAAAACAAAGTCAGAAATGTCTCATTTCATACCATGGCACCAGTAATGCTGCTTCAAATCATTATACATCTTTATACTACCTGGGTGAATAGATAACCAAATATTTTGACCTTTGTTTAAAATCATTTGAATCAACTCTGAATTTCTCGGAACACATATTTGGTTTTTGAACCTCAAACAACCCTCAGCATCAATTCTGAACTCTGAATCAACATCTGAATCGCATTGAGCTTGTTTTGCTATCAAATCATCATCAAATTTTTTAGCATCACAGATTTGTTGAACAAATAATGGTCTTGCTTTTAATACAGCTATTATCAAACCATCATCAGACATAGCCATATACGTATTCATTACACGCAAAGCAAACAGTGATTTTTGACTTAGAGCATCAGTAACAACATTAGCCTTTCTCGGATGGTAATTAATCACAAACTCGTAGTCTTTTAATAACTCTAACCATTGGCGCTGTCTCAAATTCAAATCTTTCTGAGTCATCAATTATTTTAGGCTTTTGTGATCATAATAAACATGACATTTCTCATCGAACAGATAGTGACGCCAAATCTTTAATGTAAACACAGTAGCTGCTAATTCTAGATCGTGTGTCAGATAGTTCTTTTCATGTGGCTTTAACTGTCTCGAGGCATAAGCTATAACTTTGCATTCCTACATCAGAACACATCCCAAACCATTTAAAGATGCATCACTATAAATAACAAATTCTTTGCCCAATTCTGGCTGAACTAGCACTGGAGCTTCGGTCAAAAGGGCTTTCAACTAATCAAAACTTTTCTAGCACTTTTCTAACGACTCAAACTTAACTTCTTTCTGTTATAGCTTCGTCATCGGGTTGCAATCATAAAGAAACCTTTCATGAACCACCTATAGTAACTGACAAGTCCCAGAAAATTTCAGACTTCAGAAACATTTCTTAGAGGTTTCCAATCAAGTATAGTTGAAATTTTACTCGGATCAACCCGAATACCCGATGCTGATAAACATGACCCAAAAAACTAACTTTGCGTAACTAGAATTCACATTTACTGAACTTTACATACAACTATTTATCTCGCAAAGTCTGTAACACAAGTCTCAGATGTTCGGCATGCTCAATTTCATCACTGGAGTAGTTCAAAATGTCATCTACGAACACAACCACAAACTGATCTAAATACTATCTGAGGATCCGATTAATCAAATCCATGAAAATAGCGGGTGACTTAGTAAGTCTAAAAGGCATAACCAGAAACTCATAGTGTCCGTACCTTATTTGGAAAGTAGTCTTTTGCATATCAGAGTCTTTAACTCGCAACTTATAATAGCCTGATCTCAAATCTATCTTCAAAAACACTGTAGCCCCTTTCAGCTTATCGAGCAGGTCGTCAATCCATGGCAACGGATACTTATTCTCTATAGTCACCTTGTTGATCTGTCTATAGTCGATGCACATTCTCATAGTTCCGTCTTTCTTTTTCACAAACAAAACTAGTGCACCCTAATGAGAGAAACTCTGTCACACAAAATCTCTATCTGTCAACTCTTGCAGCTGAGCTTTCAATTCTTTTAATTCAGTAGATGTTATTTGGTATAGAGATATCGATACTGGAGTCGTCCTTGGTACCAACTCAATACCAAAATCTACCTCTCGAATAGGTGGCAAACCTGGTAATTTTTTAGGAAACACATTCGGATACTTGCACACAACAGGTACTGATTCCATCTTTCTTTTGGCCACTTTGCTATCAAGTATATAGGAAAAATAAGCTTTGCAACCTTTTCTCACATATTTCTGAGCTAACATCAAAGAAATCACTGCTAGTAAACCATTCAGATCATTAGATTCAACTTGAATAATCTCATCATTCTGACACCATAAATCAATAGTCTTTCTTTTGCAGTTTACAACAGTATCATGCAAAGTCAACCAGTTCATACACAGAATTATGTCGAACTCATCAAATGGTGACAACATCAAATCAGCAAGAAAACACGAATCTCGTATCATCAAAGAACAATTCTTACACACTTTATCAGACATAACACACCGGCCTAAGGGGTTTGATACTTGAATCACAAACTCAGTAGACTCAACAGGTAAAGTCTTACTGAATACTAATGTAACACCCCGAACCCGAGACCATCGCCGGTGTCGGACACGAGGGGTTAACAAGCCAAATCCACATATTTCACCCACCAATTTGACATTTCTAGACAGGCTGGAAATCTGCGTCACTGTCACCTTAAAAATCATATCTCAAGTTTCAAAACTCGGAAACTGATACCATAAATTTTCCCTGAATTTAGACTCATATATCCATCTATGGATTTAATTCTAGAATTTTTGGTCGGGCCAATTGGTACAGTTTATTAGTTAAAGTCACCCATGTTACAGGGATCGACTGCTCTGACCTTCGCTCGTTACAACTTGAATATCTCTCTGTACAGGGCTTTAATACTGGTGCCGTTTATTTCTAATGAAACTAGACTCAAAATGGAATCTGTAAATATAAGGCATGACTCCTAATTCTTTCTGGATAATTTATAATAAATTTTTAAAGTTGCGACAGGGGACCCAGAAACCGTTCTGGCCCTATCTCACAATAGCTTTAATATCTCTTAACATGTAACTCCTATGACCGTTTCGTTTATTCCACATGAAAGTAGACTCATTAAGGTTCATTTACATAATTTATTCATTATTTAATACCATTCCTACAAATTTTGGTGTTTTTCAAAACCATACCACTGCTGCTGCCAGCATCTGTTTTCAAAGTAACCATTACCTATTTCATGATTTCCACGATTCAAATGGCCCTTTTGCACCATAGCACAAAGTGTGATTATGATTAACCATTCCAATGGCTAATCCTTTCAGACAATTTCATACCCCATAATGATTATCATACAAACTATTATAGAATCATACTAAAACGTATATAAGCCATTTTCGCATGGCTATCCAAGCTTACACAAACCGAAAGGTACATGACCTTCAACATTAGGGTAGTCCTATACATGCCATTTCAAAGTTCAACCAAAATTATACCAAAATGGAGGCTTTGATAGTGTAGATGACTTCGACTTTAATGATCCCGAATCCGATCGCTAACGAGCAAAATCTATAAAACAGAGAGCCAAAGCAGCGGGTAAGCATTTTTATGCTTAGTAAGTCTCAAGCAATAAAATCAGCTTTAACTAAGGCATTACATTCACATAGCCAAATGAATCATTTCATTAATACACATTCACATAATCATACTTGCTTCACACTTCATCATTGTATACTTTCACAAGATATCAACCAATTCAATAGCTGAAAATTCGTTAGTCGATTGAACGAATGTTACTCAAACATATCGACTTTTCCAATGCACATATAAACATACCTTTTCCTTTGGGCTTTTCGAGCGTACTAATTAAATTTATTACAGCAACCAACGCTCACCTTCAGCCCAAGCTTCTTCGGAATACAACCGGATATAACCACATGCACGAATGCCCTCGGGTCTTAGCCCGGATAGAACGACTTGCACGAATGCCTTCGGGTCTTAGCCTGGATGTAGTCACTAGCACAATTGCCTTGGTCTTAACCGGATATAATTTCCAGCATAAATGTCTTGGGACTTAGCCGGATATTATTCAATTGCTCATGCACACATATACATCAATAATCATTTCACATTCATATTTCATTTTCGTTACTAAGGCTTAAACACAAACATATCACTAGCATAATCGCCGGGACTTAGCCCGGTATCATTCAAATACTCATACACACATAAATCAATAATCATTACACATCCATATTTCATTTCACATAATTCAAGTAGGGTCATTTCTTGAGGACTTACCTCGGATCTTTGTCGAACGGCTTCAACGGCTATTCGATCACTTTTTCCTTCCCTTTATCGGATTTAGCTCCCCTTTGCTCTTGAGCTTAACGAATGCAAGTAGAAGTATTCAATATTTTTCTCAATAATGTTTACTTGTTAATCATATTCAGCATCTCATATCAACTCATTTTATTATAAACTATCAATCGACTTTTAAACCAAAACGCCATTATAAGGCCGATTGTTCTTGGTCATACATACACGAAATCAAAAATAAATTCCAAGGTTTTCACATTATAAGGTACTAAGCCGAATACACTTGCTAGGTTCACATACATTCTTCATCAATTTCTTCTTTAAACAAACACATTTAAGCATTCCTTTCAGATTATCAACTCCAACCACATTCATTACTCAAGTATAGTAATTTCACATTCGGCAATAGTATTACATACAATAGCCGATTCTTCTTACTTTGTATTTGTGCATCTATTTGATCATTAGTTTAGTTCAGACACCCATACACCAAGATTCATCAAGTTTAGCATGAAACACAAACCTTAATCCTCAATGACCACTATGGCGAAAATCCTAGTCAACCCAAAATCACAATTTCTAGCATGGGTTACCTAGAGAACTTGGTAACTAGCTCAATTTCATCTAACGTTTCAAGAATTCACATGAATTTCTCACTTTATTTATAGCTTAGAAACCGAATGGTTGCTCCCTTAGAATCGGCCAAGAAGAAACAAGAAACAAAAACTTGTTTCTTTCACCCATCCACCATTTCTCCTTAAAACACAAGACAACAATCATTTTCCTCCATTTCTTCCATGGCCGATTACCCACTATCACCACACAATCAAGATCTTGACAAGGCTAAGTAGAAAACTTAGTAACTAGCTTGATGTATGCTAATATTTCAAGAACTAACATGAAATCACTTACCTTGTTCCAAGCTTAAGGGTGACCGATTGGCTATCTCCCCTTCTTCCTTTGAGGTTCGGCCAAGCTAAGGAGGATGAACACTTTTCTTCCTTTCTTTTTTTTTTTCTTTCTTTGTTTTGTTTCTCTCATGTACGGCAAAGGGGGGAAAGCATCCACACTCATTTTTTTTCATTCCTTTACCCATGCTCTTATTTTATTATTTCTAACATCCACCACTAGCAAAACATGTTTAAGACATGTTTTCTTTTGCCCATCTTCATTACCATGGCCGCCACTTCCTTTTCTTTGGGTAAATTGACATGCAAAACCATTCTTTTGCATGCATATACTATTAGACCATTGAAAGATTAGCCTATCACCTTTCAACAATGTTTCATATAAGTCCATTTTAATAAATTCACATAGAAATGATCAAATTAATGCATGCAACATTCACACATGCATTTACTAACATCATAAACATAGAATATAACTTTTAATTACTTATAAGACTCGGTTTAGTGGTCCCGACACCACTTTCCGACTAAGGTCAAATTAGGGATGTCACAACTAAAGTCTCACACACATAAGAATGAGTCGAACAAGGATCAATCAATGCAATTACACTAGTATCATAGAGAGTGAATGTACCAGTAATAACATCTGGAGATGAAGCCTCCTCGCGTGCATGAATAACATAGGCTTTGGAAGGTGCACGAGCCTCGAATCTAACTATTGTATCTTTAGTCCCTCTCTGACTGCTACTCACATTACCAGTATTTCTGGGTGGTCTACCTTCAGCTGCAGTGTTACCCGATCTCGTATTCTGTACCAGATTTTCTTCAGCTGACTCTAGACATTCACGGATATAATGATCCATCAATCCACATTTAAAACAGGCCCGATCATGCAATATGCAACTATCGGGATGTCATTTACAGTAATATTTACATTGGGTTGATTTGATCTGACATTACTAAGTTATGTATTACAATTGAATGATGATATGAGAATTACTAAGTGTTTATTAATTAATTATTTGTATATTATGAACTGTTGAGTATTGTTGGTATGAACTTACTAAGTTATGAAGCTTACTGTGTGTTATTTTTCTTTTTTTTATAGAGAATTAAAGCTAACTCAGACTCGGGGATCGTTGGGAAGCGTCATCACACTATCAATCATTTTGTTGGTACTTTTGAAGCCTTGTATATATGGTATATGGCATGTATAGGCTAGTGAGTTGATGATATATTTTGAATTATCATTTAAACCATGAGATTTGGCTTACTTTTGGTTTGTAAATGTTGGTATGTATTGGGTCATTTTAGTTGGCCTAAATAATGTGTTTGATAAGTAAGTTATATGATGTATAAAATGCTTATGTGATATCTTGATTATGGGATGTTAAAATGGTAAGTCTTGTGGTTTGAAATAGGTGATAAGATGATGATCATGAAATGCATTTAGAAGTTATGCAAGTTTAATTGTTTTGGTATGATTGTGGTTGAATATTTAAGTAGTGAAATGGTTTATTATGATATGACATGAATTATATATGATTTGGTATGTTTTGGCTACTTATATATGTGATGAATTGATGTTATTTTGATGGCTAGCTGAATATGAGAAATAGGGTGGCAAATGGCTTTGCAAATGATCTACTTTTGTCTACACGGGCAGAGACATGGGCGTGTGTCTCAGCCATGTGCGACACACGGTCCTGCTACATTGCCGTGTGTCCCCTAGGGTACCCTTCGAATTAAAGTTAGTATACCCTACAGTTTTGACACAGCCTAGACACAAGGGTGTATCTACTGGTCGTTTGTGGCACACAGGCTGGCACATGGGTGTGTGGTCGGCCGTGTGACCCAAGTCAGTAATCCCCTTAGATTTCACACGGCCTGGCACACGGGTGTGTCCTCAACCGTGTGGTACAAGTTAGTATGTATGTCCTGTTTTCACACAGCTTGTGACACGGGTGTGTCTGGTGGCCGTGTGAGGCACACAACTTGTTCACACGGGTGTGTGACCCAAAAAGCAAAGAAAATTTTCTAAGTTTCCAAAGTTTGCAAATGTTATCAGGTTAGCCTCGAACCACTTCTAAGCATGTTTTAAGCCTCGTAGGCCCTCTTAAGGGATGATGTGATTATGTATGATTGATGTTTATATGGAAATACTTAATGCATGTTGAATGTACACTTTTGTGTTATGATTATTAGGTAATACATCGTAGCCCTATTCAAGAGACGGATACGGGTTAGGGGTGTTATAGAACAAGTATCCTTTATTGAGAATTGATGATTTATCTGACCATTTGAAAGGGGAAACAGTGTTCTCGAAGATAGACTTGAGATTAGGCTATTATTAGTTGAGAGTTAAAGAATGGGATGTGTCGAAGACCGCATTTAGAATGAGATATTTCTAGATTCGTATCGGGATGTTTAATTTGTCCACACGTAAAGGCCGAACATTAAGTACCTTAGGGTTTACTTCAGATTATGATGATTCCTAAATGGAAATGAGACAGAATTATGATGGATTTCATAATTGGATTACGTCTAACTCCGAAGAAGAAAGATGTTGTATGGGTTATTGTTTATAGATTGCCAAAATCAGCTCATTTTATTTCGATACGTACCAACTATTCACTTGATAAGCTTGCTAAATTGTACATTGCTGAGATTGTTAGATTGCACGAGGTGCCTATTTCTATTATTTCAATAGAGATCCAAGGTTTACATCACAATTTCTGAAGAAATTGCAAGAAGCTTTGGGTACAAAGTTAAATTTTAGTACTACATTCCATCCACAAACCGACGGTGAGTTTGAGAGAGTGATTCAGGTTCTCTAGGATAAGCATTATTTTTGTGTTTTAGAGTTCGAAGGTAGTTGGGAGAAATGTCTACCTTTAGTCGAATTTGCTTATAACAATAGTTTTCAATTGAGTATTAAGATGGCACCGTATGAAGTATTGTATGGTCGCAAGTGTCGAACTCTGTTGTATTGGGTTGAGCTTAGTGAGAAACAAATTCACGGGGTTGATTTGGTTAGAGAAACTGAGGAGAAAGTGAAAATACTTCGTGATTGTTTGAAAGCAGCTTCGAATCGACAGAAATGGTACGCGGATTTGAAGTGAAAGGGTATCAAATTTTGGGTTGGTGATAAATTGTTTCTGAAAGTATCATCGTGGAAGAAAATTCATAGATTTGGTCGCAAAGGCAAGTTGAGTCCACATTTTATTGATCCGTATGAGGTTATTAAAAGAATAGGGCCGGTGGTATATCGGCTGGCTTTTGTGGCAACTATATGGAGTCGAAGAGGCTACGTGGGAACCTGAGGAAACTATGAGAAAATAGCACCCAAACCTCTTTTCTGGTCAGATTTTCGGGGGCAAAAATCCTTAAAATGGGGAGTTGTAACAACTCTTTTTAGGTCAAATTGGAATAGTGGTTTCGGGACCACAAATTTGAAGTAGAAATATTTATTTTATTATTTATTTATGGTCTATAGCATCATAGAATAATTGTGTGAAAATTTCATTTAGAAATTTTATCGATTGAGTGTCCAATTTGACTAGAAGGGCTAAATTGCAATAGGCGCAAAACTTGAGTTCTCTATGTTAAAAGTGTCTAATTGTTATGAATTTCTAAATTAGAGGTCCTTAAATGGTAATTAGACCATTATATCTTAGTATGGAAAAATGGACATGATTAGGTGAAATTTTGAAGTTTTTCACTAAGGGCATTTTAGTCATTTGGTAAATAATGACAAAATTAACAAATAAAAGTGTCCATCTTTTTCAATTTAGTACCCCTAACTGAATTTTACAAGGAGCAGCCATAGCTAGGGTTTGGCCAACTTCCAAGCTTGATTGTATGTTCATTCTTGTCCCATTTTTAACGATTTTTATATTTTTAAGATCGTTGTAAATTGATTTAGCTATTTCAAGGACTCATTTGAAAGAAAGGTCAAGTTTAAAATTTTACCCATGTTGAACATCTATGTATTTTGATGTTTGGTGGTAGAAAATGCATGTTTGTTGTTTGTTAAATGACTTTTGTAAAGTGATTGTTGGTAAAAAAGACAAATAGGGACTTATTAGTAAAAGTCTATAAATGAGTAGAAAAATGTGAATAAATGAAAAATGTGGGCTTTCATGAGCATGAAAAAGGTTTGGCTAGGCTTGGGCTGTGAGGAAATTGAAAGAAATTCATTTTACGAGCCTAGGGACTAAATTGTAATGTGATGCTTAAATAAGTTAAATTTGATATTATAGATTAAGAAAAATGAAGTTCGAGTTTAGACAGGGGAAAGAATAAGGTTGTGGAGTAAATCGAACTAATAGTCTTTTTTGTACCCGAGGTAAGTTCGTATGTCAAATAAGATTTAATATAATTGTATTTAAATACTTTAATATTGCATGAACTATATGATTGATTGGGTGAATGAGTTTAACTTTACGGACGAGTTCGACGTCAGTTCGGTAAGCAAGAAGTCTCGTTTGAACCTTAGGAATAGATTAGGATACAAATGACATGTCATTAGGGTTACCATGTGTTATGTGATTATGTGATTCGGGTGCTGGTCTCGTAGTCCTACCGGTGGCTGAGTATATCAGCATATGCTGCGATTACTTGATAGTTTATGTGAACAGCACCGAGTAGCTACGTCCTAATTGAAAGCTTGTGTGAGTAGGCCGGTTGATTAGCTCGAGAGCGAGTAATTATGCAATATGTGATTGAGGTAGCATTGGCTACATATGTGGCACTTAGTGTACAAGATTCCCAAATATCCGACATTATTATTCTGAGTGGTTCATGGGTATGTCAAAGATGAGAATAAGTAATTTTGTTACAAAATGGTACAGATATGTATTCGAAGCTTCTGATTATAAATTCGTGAGATGACGATTTCATGTTAAGTCGTAATGGAAGTGAATTATGACCATGAGATTATGGTAAATTATGTTATCTTATGTTATGTTACTTGCATGATTAATGTATGTTAAGGTTTCTTATTTCTTCATACGAGCATACTAAGCTATATAGCTTACTCCATTTTATTTTCAATGTTTTATAGTGTCACCAAGCTAGCTCGAGATTGGAGATCGTCAGAAGTTGAATCACACTATCAAACTATCTTTTGGGTACAGATGATTTTAAAACATTTTGAGAGTATGGCATATATAGGGACTTGGTCATTTTGTTATATGTGTCATTTGATTTGGCCAAATGCATCGACTTATATGTGCTTAAGGTGATTTGGTATTTAGCCATTTAATTGGCTTATTTTGGCTAAAATGATTATAAGCCCATTTATATATGTGCTAATGCCTTCTTGTTTTTGTGTTTTGTAATGAGTTGCTACATGTTTATTATGGTTAAATTTCTTGTTATGAAATGGATGAGATGGGTCCTTTGGTGTGCTAGGAAATCTAAGTAGAATTATGCATGATGAAAGTATTTATGTTGATACTTGTGAATATGAGTTTGGTATGAATTGATTTTGTAAATTATGCTATAGTAAATATGTTAAGTGTTGGTAATGAATGATATGGTTTAGCCTTGATTATGGATGTTTTGGTTGCTTAAGCATTCCATGGATTATGCCATTGAACTTGTGTGTATATAGGTGTAAATGAGGGTGGCAAATGGCTTAGTGGATAACCTTTATTTTGTCCACATGGGTAGAAACACAGGTGTGTGTCTAGGCCATGTGTGACACACGGTTTGCCCCATGGGCATGTGTTCGGCTGTGTGACCCCTATTCATAGCAAAAATTTTCTAAACTTTTGTAAAAATTTCCTAAGTACTCAGTTTAGTTTCGAACCACTTCCAAAGCATGATTTGGGCCTTGTAGGCTCGTATTAGGGACTTTATGATTGAATACGAATGGTTTTAATTTGGATGAAAATTTATGACCCGGAATTGTATGTTTACTCGCTTTGTAAGTCTGATAATGCCTCCAATCCTGTTCTAGCGTTGAATACGACGAAGGGATGTTACAATATGTATGTTTTGACTTGGTTTAATATGTTCATTGCTATGATATGAAAAGTTTGACATTTCTATTCGTTTGAATTGTAAACTCCGGTAATGCTCTGTAACCTTATTTTTGTGACAGATACGGGTTAAGGGTGTTACATTTATTGATATCAGAGCTATGATTTAGCTGATTCTCATACTGAATGTAGCATGTACGAGTCTGGCTATACATACCATTGTATAAGCTGTGATAGTGTGATATCTCTTGACCATTTTAAAACATGTTTTCATATAGCAATGACATCCAACCAAGCTAACTTTGATGAAGTAGAGAGTAACACTTAAGCCTCCATTCATGGAGTAGCATCGAGCAGTACAAGGCTTGTATATGAAGGCTGAGGAGGAGAAGCTAAAGAAGCTTTCTTCCAGATGATGAACGAATGGTTTACTGAGTTCGTATGGACAAATCTGGCTGCTCAACAACCTCCACCCTGTCTTGCTCCCCAACCGGTTCCCATTATTCCTCAAGGAATGGAACCAATCTGAGTTAGTAAGCCACTTTTCGATTGGATTCGTAAGTAGAGGGCTAAATAATTTCGAGCTGCTGTTGAAGATGATCTCGAGAAAGTTGAATTCTGGTTAGAGAACACAATCAAGGTTTTTTATGAGCTATCATGTTCATCGGCTGAATGTGTTAAATGTGCAGTGTCATTATTGAAAGATTCACCTTACTAGTTGTGGAACACGTTAATTTCTGTTGTGCCGAGAGAGAGAATGACTTGGGAATTCTTTCAAACTCAGTTTTGAAGAAAATATATTAGTCAAAGGTTTTTGGATTAGAAATGTAAAGAATTTCTGGAGCTCAAACAGGGCCGCATAACTATATCATAGTACGAGCGGGAATTTTTTAGATTGAGCAAATATGCTTTGAAGTGTATTCCAACCGAGATTGCTATGTGTAAAATATTCGAAGAAGGGTTAAATGAAGGCATAAAGCTTCTAGTTGGAATTCTTGAGTTAAAAAAATTCGTTGTACTAGTTGACAGAGCACATTAGGCCGAGGAACTAAGTAAAGAGAAAAGATGTGCTAATTTTGAAGCTACAGACTTGAGAAATAGATCAACTAGGAAGTCATATCAGTCAGCATCAAAGAAATCAAAAGAAAATCACAACCATTCTACAGCTTTTGTAAGTTATTTTAGTAGAGACAGAGGTACCCGACGCTCCAGTCCAAAAGCACAAGCTACATCTGTAGCAAGTGTGGGTAGTGTCATAGATGTATGGCCCAAAGGCTAGCACTATAAGAAACCACATTATGTCAAGTGTTGATTAAAGAACAGAGTGTGTTTCAGGTGTGGTTCCTTAGACCACTATCTTAGAGATTTTCCAGAGAAATCTGAGAAAGAGAAAGTTCAGACCATGAGGCCAAGCAACACTGCTACGAGAGGTAGACCACTTCATAATCTTGGAAATGTAAGTAGTAGCCATGGTATTACAAAAGATTCTGCTATGAGATCTGAAGCACAAGCACCGGCTAGGTCTTATGCTATTTGCGCACGAGAGGAAGCTTTCGCCAGATGTTATTACTAATACTTTTTCTATTTTTGAAACTGATATTATTGCTTTGATTGATCCGGGATCTACTCATTCATATGTGTGGATGAATTTAGTGTTTATAAGAATTTACTTGTTGACTCCACTAAGTTTTTGGTTAAAGTATTAAACCCCTTAGGTCGGATGTGTTAGTTGATAATGTTTGCAAGAATTGTCCTTTGATGACTCGGGGTTATAATTTTTCAGCTGATTTGATGCTATTATCGTTTGATGAATTTGATATAATTTTTGGCAAGGATTCGCTAACTCTACATGATGCGGTTGTAAATTGTAGATGAAAGCTTATTGTATTGAAAAGTCAGAATGATAAGATGCTTCGTATTGAATCAAATAGTCTGAATGGGTTGCTTATGGTTATATTATCTATGTTGGGGCAGAACTATGTAAGGAAAAGTTGTAATGCTTACCTTGCATATGTACTGGATTCTAAAGTATTTGAATCGAAGCTTGAATCAGTACCAGTCATTTGTAAGTATCCTAATGTGTTTTCGGAGGAGTTACTTGAATTAGTGCCAGTCAGATAGGTTGAGTTTGCTATTGAACTGGTACCGGGGATGTCACCGATATTGATAGCACCTTACAGAATGGCTCTTACTGAGTTAAAAGAGTTGAAAGCTCAGTTGCAAGAATTGATAGATAGGGGTTTTGCCTGACCCAGTTTTTCACCTTGGGGTGCACCGGTTCTATTCATTAAGGAAAAGGACGGATCGATAAGATTATGTATAGATTATCATCAACTCAACAAAGTTACAATCAAGAAAAAATATCCACTACCTCGTATTGACGATCTATTTGATCAGTTAAAAGGTGTCACAGTATTCTCGAAAATTGATATTCGTTCTAGCTATTATCTGCTATGAGTGAAAGATTTAGAACCTGGTACGAAACACTATGAATTTCTTGTGATGTCGATTGTTTTAACTAATGACACTACAATAAATATGGATTTGATGAACAGAATCTTCAGACCGGATTTAGACAGATTTGTAATGGTATATATTGACGATATTCTGATATATTCACGAGATGAGGCTGAGCATGATGAACACTTGAGAATTGTGTTGCAAACCCTGCGAGATAAAAAAATCTTTTCTAAATTTAGTAAATGTGAGTTTTGGCTTTGAGAAATCAATTTTCTGGGACATATGGTATCGGCTGAAGGCATTAAAGTTGATCTGAGTAAAATTGTGTTGTAATGCTTGTTGGCTTGAACTATCACTGCACTTTCCTGTGTCAGTGACTGCAATAACACTTTCGTGTTAAGAAACATTTAAACCCCATAATTAAACAATAAAAACAAGATTGAATAAGATAACATTTAACCAAGAATTCATGTGTACTTCCATACAAACAGAAAACAAAGAGTAATTATAAGCATTTAGAAAGAAATAAGAAAGAATCGAGTGGAGAATACTATTCCTAGACAACTCGATTGAATCTCTCTAGTCCCTCTTATCTTACACTTAGGTCTCCTTGTCAGAAGCTAATCTACATCAATTTTCATGTTGGCTCACCCGTTGGAAGCTTAAAATGCCATAGCCAAAAGCTTCAAGGTTGGATGAAGAAGATGATGGTCAAGAAAAAGCTCTTCTCTATTTTTCTTCTCACGTAAACCTTTTATGTCCTCCTCCAAGAGTACAGGTGTCCTTTCCTCAGAATTATTTTTTCCTTGTACGTACATATTGGTTATACCAAACTAGACAACTCACGTATTTTTAGTTCTCATCCAGACAACTATCTAGTGTGGCGACAATGCTGGACGCAATCTGGAATTAACTCATGCAGCAACATTAATGGAAAAAGATAGCAAAATCAAGGATAAAATAGGCTAGGATTCACTGAGTTATAAAATGCAATTTACAAAACTGAAAATGCTAAAATATATGCTAAGGATAACTAAATAGGAACAATTTAACCAATAAGTAAGGAGGAAAATTGGAAACACAAAAATTTATATACTTTTTCATACCCAATTTTTCTTAAATTCATGCAAATTCGGTTAAATTCTTGTCGAAAAATAATTAAATATTATAAAATAATTAAGTCATGTTAAAATATGAACATGGTGAATTTATTTAATTTTATACTTAACTTTGACTAATTTTGACTATTTTCGACAGATTCGCGCAAAGGGTGAAAATTGGCTTGGCTGACACTGCTAAAAGCACAAAACCGAGAAACAATTTGAAGCATCGAGGCACTTTAATTTCCAGCCTAAGATGGTCCAGAAATGTGTATTAATTCATAATTTAATTAATTTTAATTTATTACTAATTTAATTTGGGTTAAATAAATTATTTTTAATTAATTATGGAGAAAGGGTCCAGTCAAACCGCACTGGTCGAGCCAGATTGAGTGAACCAAACCATCCACTAAATGGGCAGCCCAGAACTGTCCATAACCTGACCAAAATCAGAATTTTAGCTGATTAAATATGCTTGCAAAAATGCCCTCAAAAGACTTCTAAATTGCATTCAAACCCCACCTTAAATTATCGCTTTGTAGATTTTCCCCAAGCTTAAAATAGCAAAGTTGAAACTCTCAGCTTTGCCATGTGTGTGGTCGGCCAAGGGAGGGCTCTTTGGCTGCTGGAATTTGCTATTTTTAGCAGCACAATCAGCTATAAAACCCACCCCTTTCTGATCATTCAAAGCATCCCTCACTTCATATCATTCTCTCATTCCCTCTCTCATTTTTCGCTCATATTTTCCATTCCATTCCCTCTTGTTCAAGTGCCGATTTCTTCTCTTGGGAAAGAGGCTTCCATCAGCCATTTTGGAGCAGAAATTAGGTGTTCCTAAGCCACCTTGATAGCCAAGGCCAACAAAGAACGAAGAACGGAGCAACTATTCAAGCCACGGAGAAACACCGGATTTGCCTCTTGTTCCCTAACTTTTTAATTTTTGTTGTTGTTTTGATGAACATGTTTATGAATATTTATGCTATTGAAATAGTTATTTTAATCAATTCAACTTAAATTATGTTTGTGTTGGGTTGATTATATTCTGCCTGCTTGAATTGTTAAAATGATGTTTATGCTATTATAAGCCTCGGTAAGATGCTTGATTAAGTAAAATCATGCCTAAGTTATTCTTGCATTACGACTGTGAGGTAACTAATGAATTAATTATTTAAACGGATTGCAATTGTAATTAGTTGACACAATACTTAATCAGTGCATGTTTTTTCTTCTAAGGTAGCTGAAGGTTAAATTAGCAATATATCTGGTGATATTATTGCCTTGCATAACTTGCAAGATTATTGTGATTAAATTGTTTCAAGGTAGGGATATCTTGTTACTTCACAAAGTCTTTTTGTAACACGCCTAACCCGTATTCGTCGCTGGGAAGGGGTTACCAGACATTACTAGACAAAAGCATAGATATGAATATTTCCAAATTAATTCGAAGTCTAAATTACATCAAACTTATAATTGAACCTAATATCAAATCATAAGTTTATTATCAATCACCACATAGTTTAAGTAAAATTTAATTCGAAGATATATATATCTAGAACAAATCATTGCACATACAGAATTTATAACGAATCAATAATTTCCTTTCGAACACTTGGCTTATTTATTATTTTTTATATATTTATGAGTCATGTAAATATTCAAGTTAATTATCCATTAAAATTTTTTTATTACCAACCTTTTTTTATTCATAAAAGTGTACGGCATTAATGTGCTGGTCTATAGGTAATTTATTTGTACTATCAAATAATATATAAATTCTCAAAAATTTCACTACCATTCACACCTCATTATATAAGCATCAGCCACAACATTAGTACATGTATTAATTATAATGAGTAACATGTGAATAATCCCAACTATTTTATCATGACCAATTACCAAGCCCAAGTATAACCTGCCTTAGTTTTATTTAGCATCCAATGAAAAACATATATCCCATTACAATTTTATATACTTAATACACTTTCAAAGCAACACAAATCTGACCAACATTCTATACATCATCGTAATCTTTTTAACTTAAGTCATAGCTTAATCAAAGCTGAATGCAAGCCAAAGATTTTAACCAATCTTAATACATGAAATACTTACTCCATTTGTCAAACATACCATTAATTTAATTCAAAAGCATACACCGAATCTGTCGCAGGCAAATTATATGCACTATCAACGTATCATACCATTTTCGGATCTATCAATGAAGTATGTATATAATAAGTGTAATTTACCTACAATTTAATAACATTTGAAATAATATGATTTCCATACATGTGACTAAATCTTATTCATGAAACATATATAATATATATATATATATATCAATACTCAAGCTCAATGGTTACCTAACCAAACACATAAACCGAATATATCCTTTTATTATTAAATCAAGACCCTTTCACCTATACCAATGTCATAGTCGTGGAAAGTAAACATGCTATGCAAGGAAAATTACACAATGTCATTGCAACACCCATTTTTCAAACATACAACAATTAACACATATATTATATTTATCATGCCATACAACATTATAACTAAAACACATTAGACCACAACCAAAACATAACTAAGATTAAACCTAAGGATTTAGCCATTTTCGCATGGCTTTTAAATACACACATTCATAAAATAAATCCAACATTTCAAAATATAAGCCAGCCTATATATGCCATAATTTAAGTTTGACTTATAAAGGTACCAAAATAGTTGATAGTGTGATGAGCTTGGCTGACAGCCCCCGAGCTTGCAGCTTGACTTCTAAATCTATAAAACAAAAACAACATACACAGTAAGCTATGATAGCTTAGTAAGCTATAAGCAAATAAACATATCAGTAATATAATCAACCACTTTAACTAGTCGAATTTCATTAACACTACTATACTGGACCTCAAACCCATAATATGTATAATTAACGCATTTTCACAGACATTTATATACCTAAGCCGAATACACACATAATCATTTAACATATTATATCCAACTTTCAAACTCAATAGACTTAGTGAACCATTCAAATGTTTATTTTTATATGTAAACCTAAGATTCATTAAATAACATTACGTACATACTTGTTTCTTATATGGCCGAATATATCATCTCATATTATTCGTTCATAAGCCAAATACATATACCAAATGCACAAATTCTTCATTAACTTTACACATGATTTATAACAAAAATTCATAGTATTTTCATACCTTAGCTCAAGTAGGTATCAAGTGGTTTCATACCTGGTCATTTAACTCGTAATACACACCCTTACACAATTTACCTTTGCCTGATGAACCATTCAGAATCGGATAGGACACTCGGATTATCACATATATCGTATAATGCCAACGTCCCATATGTGGTCTTACATGTAGCTACATATCGATGCCACTGTCCCAGACAGGGTCTTACTTGTAAACACATATCAGAATCACATTTTGATGCCATGGACTTACTCGCACACATATATCAGAATCTTATGTCATGACATATGTATCTTAACTATTCTTAAGGTTCATACGGGACATCCGAACGTCACAACTTGATCGAAATGAGTTCGGAAACAAAGAAATCAAACCCATCCATATTCGGCTATATCAAATATAAATTTCAACATTTCATAACAGCATGTATATTTGATATTTCACTACAATTAAACACATCTATTTGCTTATAAACTTACCTCAGATGTCGTAAACAGGACGAGGCTGCTAATCGACAACTTTCATTTTTCCCTGGTCCGAATTTGATTTCTTTAGTTCTTGATCTTGATTTTTGCTTAGAAGATGGCCGAACCTAGTCTTCAATTCTTTCGTTTTCTTTTTGTTTAAATTCGATGCAAGAAAGAATGAAAAACATGGATATGGCTTTTTATTTTATAATATAATAACATACATTAACTTATTATTATTTTACCTCTTTTTTTTAACCTTAGTTAATATATTATAAAATCATCCACTACCGTCCAACATTAAATATATAATGGGATAATTTTACCATAAATACCCCCACTTAGAAAGCCATTAACAAATAAGCCTTTTACAAAATAAACTATCCACTTTTTAATTTACGCGATTAAGTCCTTTTATTTAATCGGACACCTAAACGACAAAATTAAATCACGAAAATTTCACAGATATAAATTCACACAAAATAAAATAGAAAATAATTTTTAAATTTTTTTTACTCGGATTCATGGTCCCGAAACCACCGTTCCGATTAGGGTCTAAATTGGGCTGTTACAACTCTCCCCCCCTTAGGGATTTTCGTCCCCGAAAATCTTACCAGTGAATAGGTTTGGATAACATTCTTTCATTGTATCTTCTGGCTCCCATGTTGCTTCCTCAACTCCATGCTTATGCCATAATACTTTAACTAATGATATCTTTTTATTCCGTAACTCTTTAGTCTCACGAGTCAAAATACAAATTGGTTCTTCTTCGTAGGTCATATCAGGCTGAATTTCAATCTCAGACGGACTGATCACATGAGAAGGATCAGATTGATACCTCCGAAGAATCGAAATATGGAATACATTGTGGATCTTTTCTAACTCAGGTGGCAATGATAATCTGTAAGCAACTGGTCCAATACGCTCTATTACCTCATACAGCCGAATAAATCTCGGACTCAATTTGCCTTAACGACTGAATCTGAGTATTTTCTTCAATGGTGAGACTTTTAAGAAAACTTTATCTCCAATTCGAAACTCTATATCTTTACGTTCCAAGTCCACGTAAGATTTCTGAGGATCTGGTGCTGCTTTCAAACTTTCACGGATCACTTTCACTTTCTGTTCAGTTTCTCTAATCAAGTCAACCCCGTGTATCTTATTTTCACTGAGCTCAGTCCAGTATAATGGCGTACGACATTTACGGCTGTATAAAGCCTCATAAGGTGCCATTTTGATGCTCGATTGGTAGCTATTATTATATGTGAATTCAATCAGAGGTAAGTATCGTTCCCACGTACCTTCAAACTTGAGAATGTAACATCTTAACATATCCTCAAGTATCTGAATGATTCGCTCAGACTGGCCATCTGTTTGTGGATGGAAAGCAGTGTTGAAATGGAATTTTGTACCTAGTGCATCTTGCAATTTCTTCCAAATTTGCGATGTAAACCTCGAGTCTCTATCCGAAACAATAGATATAGGTACACCATGTAGTCTCACAATTTGAGAAACATACAATTCAGCCAGCTTATCAAGTGAATAGTCTATATGTATCGGAAAAAAATGAGCCGACTTAGTAAATCTATCAACAAAAACCTAGATTACATCTTTCTTGCTCAGTGTCAACGGTAAACCAGATACAAAATCCATCGTGACTCTGTCCCACTTCCATTCTGGTATCAAAATCGGCTGAAGTAACCCTGAAGGTACCTAATGCTCAGCTTTCACTTGTTGACAGACTAAACATTTTGCAACAAAGTCAGAGATGTCTCGTTTCATACCATGCCACCAGTAAAGCTGTTTCAAATCATTATACATCTTCGTACTACCTAGATGAACATATAACTGACTACTGTGAGCTTCATTCAAAATCATCTAAATCAACTCTGAATTCCTCAGAATGCATATTCAGTCTCTGAATCTTAGACAATCATCAGCATCAACTCTGAATTCTGAGTCAGTATCCGTCTCATACTGAACTCGTTTTGCAATCAATTCATTATCAACCTTCTGTGCATCACATATTTGTTGAACAAATAACAGTCTTGCTTTCAATTAAGTTACTATCAAACAATTCTCAGACATAGTCATATGCGCATTCATTACACGCAAAGCAAATCGTGATTTTCGGCTTAAAGCATCATCAACAATGTTAGCCATTCCTGGGTGATAGTCAATCACAAGCTAGTAGTCTTTTAATAGTTCTAACCATCGGCATTGTCTCAAATTCAGATCTTTCTGAGTTATCAAGTATTTTAGGCTTTTATGATCAGAATAAACATGGCATTTCTCACTAAACAGGTAATGACGCCAATTTTTTAATGCGAACACAATAGCTGCCAATTCCAGGTCATGTGTCGGATAGTTTCTTTCATGTGGCTTCAACTGTCTCCAGGCATAAGCTATCACTCTGCCTTCCTGTATCAAAACACAGCCTAAACCGTTTAATGATGTGTAACGCCCCGTACCCGAGACCATTTTCGGAGTCGAACACGAGGTGTTAACAGACTTAATTCCTTTATTTACACAGTTCTTTTTAAAATTTCCAGACAAGCTGGTTAACTGCATCACAGTCACTTTAAAAATCATATCTCGAGTTCTGAAACTCGAAAACCAATTCCGTAAATTTTTACTGAAACTAGACTCATATGTCCATCTACAAATTTTTTTTATAGAATTTTTGGTCAAGCAAATTAGTACATTTTATTAGTTAAAGTCTCCCCTATTTCAGGGTTCGACTACTCTGACCTTCATGCATTACGACTTAGATATCTCCCTGTACAGAGCTTCAATACTTATGCCGTTTATTTCTAATGAAACTAGACTCAAAAAGGAATCTATACATATAAAGCATGACTTCTAATTGTCTCTGGTTAATTTATGGTAAATTTTCAAAATCAGAACAGGGGATCCAGAAAATGCTCTGGCCCTGTTTCACGAAAACTTAAACATCTCATAAAATACGGCTCATGTCGTCGTTTCGTTTCTTTCATATGAAAATAGACTCATCGAGATTCTATTACATAATTTATTAAATATTTAATTTCATTCCTAATATTTTTAGTGATTTTTCCAACTTATGTCACTGCTGCTGACAGCATCTATTTTAAGGTAAATTTTACCTATTTCATAATTTTCCATGAATCAAATAGCAAATTGACATACATTATTATCAAGGGTAATCCCGATTAGCCATGACGTATGTAGCACCAATAGGACCATGATTGGCCATTCCAATGGCTAGTCATTACCAAACATTTCCACACCTCTTAATAACCATATCACAAGACCATAATGTTATACTTCAAAATAAACGAGCCATTTTCGCGTGGCTATACGAATACACATTACCAAACGGTACTTAATTAACAACAAGGGTCAGCCCTATACATGCCATTTTCAAAATTGAACTAAAAGAGTACCAAAAAGTGGCTTAGATAGTGTGGATGACTTCGACCTCGACACTCCCGAGTTCGATAGCTGACGAACAAAATCTATAAAATAGAGAATTAAAGCAGAGAATAAGCATTTCGATGCTTAGTAAGTTTTAAGTAATGAAATCATTTAAAAGAATGGCATAATAATATCAAGTTTGTTTGTTTCATCCCTTGGCCGAACAGAAACATAACCGAGATATCACTTTTATCATTAGTATCACAAAGGTGAAACCAATTTATCCGGCCAAATCCAATCCATAACCGAATGCCCTCATCTCAAATGTCCATGTCCATTTCATGCATATACACACATTTCATAACTATGACATTGAACTCTCTAATTCGGAACTCATACATCATAATCAGATAATAAATGTTCGGGTGATTTAAATAATGTGCTAAGCATTCCCATCGAATTTCAAGGTTATAATTGAAGTATATTCATATTCTCAACATGAGTAAATTACTTACCTGGTTATCTTACAGTAAGTAGCGCATGTGATTAAAATTATTCCAGCATGTATTATATGATTTCTCGTAAGAACACTTATGGGTCTTCACCCTCAAATATTATGCTAGTGCAACATCCTTCGGAATAAAGTCCGACTCTTAACATCGGCTCAAAAGCCCTTCGAGACCAAGCTCGGATTAGACCACTGGCTCGAATGCCCTTCGGAACGAAGTCCGGTTTTGACACTGGCTCTAAAAAGCCCTTTGAAACTAAGTTCGGTTATTAGCACTGGCTCAAAAGCCCTTCGAGACCAAGCTCGGATTTAGACCTCGATTAGCATTCACACATGTATGCATATATATATATTATATCACATCTGGATATCATTCCTGATACTCGAATACATTTACAGCATGTTTACTAACCATACATCGTTCGATTCATTAATCCTAAACAAATAACATAATCCCTTTTCGTTAATCCACAAGATTTCCATAACCATTCAGCTACGAGTAAATACCTTACTTATTTATTTTATCATGTAATTCAAGTAGAATCGTCAAGTCACGAGTTAATTATTATGCTCATAGACAAATAATTGCCTTATTAAATCGTAAGCTAAATTTCATTACTCAAAGACTTACCTCGGATGTTGTCGAATGATTTCAACGGCTATTCGATCACTTTTTCCTTTCCCTTATCAGATCTAGATCCTCTTTGCTCTTGAGCTTAATTTAAAACCATTGAATTCATTTAATTTCAAATCAAATAGGCGATTTAATATAATACATGTATATTATAAGGTTGAGGTACATATGACTCAATGGTTAACTATCAAACACCATACGCATATATATATATATATATATTTTCTCTAATCATGCACAACCCAACATCTTACTTAGGCATTAACAATTTTTATAGATATATGCATATCTATGTTAAGGCCGATTATATATTTAATACATTCTACAAATATGGTTATTTGTATTGACTAAATACCATTTTGTCTCAAGTTATACTTATAAGCACATCCTTCCAAATACATTCGTACTTAAACATCATTGCATATACGTATATACACAAGAACCATTCTTAACATACTTACTACTCATTTACAAAACAAAACACTCAATCACATTTATAAAACTACAAGCCGAATATACCTATACTTACCTCACTTAAACATCAACCCTCAATTTCTTTGATAAAGAACATTTCCGAAAATGATAAGGCAATATAACAGCCTTTAATCCAACTTATAATTCATACATATCGCATTCCAAGCATTCACTCTATTCTATCACTAAAAATACAAACATTACTCAATAACTTCCTAGTTCAAATTCGGCAATTACACCAAATTCACTAGATGATTTATTAATATTGTTGTTCATTTATTCAAACTACTTACAATTACCTTAAACTATTACAATCAACAACCATTTGTAACTTATTCATTAAACATGAAAACAACCATATATCTCTCCCATTTTCTACCATGGCCGAATGTTTCAAGACACCACACCATTCCAAATTGGTCATGGGTTGAGCAAAGAACTTAATGACTAACTCAAAAATGTTAAAAATCTAAGAATCATCATTGAACTTACCTTAATTTAGCTAACCACCATAGCCAAGTTTCTCCAAGCTTTTTCTCTTCTAGTTACGGCAATAAGGAGCAAAGATGGAGAAACTTTGGTTTCTCCTCCCATTAACTAGTATTTTATTAACCTTATTCCTTATTTCATTTTGCAACATAAAATTATTAGCATAAAATATTAACACAAAATAATTATAATATGCTTTAGTCTATAACATGGCCGGCCACCATCTAGAATTTGGCCAATTTGACATGCAAGTACAAGCATTTTCTAACATGCATCAATAGGTCACTTTAACATTTGCCTAGCACATTTCTAAATTTTCTCACACAAGTCCTATTTAATAAAATTCACTTACAATTAACAAAATTCAAACATGAAATTTTCACACATGCATATATACATATAATAAGCATCAAATATGACGGTTAATTATTTTTATGACTCGGTTTTGTGGTCCCGAAACCACTTTCCGACTAGGGTCACATTAGGGCTGTCACATGATGTATCACTATAAATAACAAATTCTTTACCCGATTCTGGCTAAACTAGCACTGGAGCTTCTGTCAAAAGGGCTTTCAACTGATCGAAGCTTTTCCTGCACTTCTCTGACCACTCGAACTTAACATCTTTTAGCAATAGCTTTGTCATCGGGGCTGTAATCATAGAGAAACCTTTCACGAACCGTCTATAATAACCAGCAAGTCCCAGAAAGCTTTAGACTTTAGAAACATTCTTCGGAGGTTTCCAATCCAGTATAGCTGAAATTTTGCTCGGATCAACCCGATGATACTACATGGCCCAGAAAACTAACTTCACTTAACCAGAACTCACATTTACTTAATTTCACATACAACTGCTTATCTCGCAATGTCTACAATACAAGTCTCAAATGTTCGGCATGTTCACCTTCACTACGAGAGTAGATCAGAATATCATCTATAAACACAACCTGTAACACCCCGAATTTGGGCCTAGAAGTATTGGGCCTTGAGTGCGGGTCCGTAAGGAGGTTGTATATAGGTATTTAATTGTGCAATGAAATAACACAATTAAATGTCTACTTTGGTGGTTAATGGCCCTGAGAAGTTAGAGAAATCTTGGGTTCAAACTTGGGCTTTAGCAAAAACTTTTGGTATTAAGTGAAAAAAAAACTTGGATGCTTGGATGAGGGCCTTTTAAATTATTGTGTTAAATAAATGACACAAGGAAGCTTGTAGTCTAGTGGTTGTGGTGTCATTAAGGTTGTATGGAAGCCTGGGTTCAAGCCTTGGCTCTTGCAATTTATTTTGGTTTTTTTAAGGGAACCTGGACTTTGGCCTTTAGACCTTATAATTAATTGGGGATAAAATATGACACAAAAAGCCTTGTGGCTTAGTGGCAAGTAGGGGTGAGCAAAATCCGGCTTGATTCGAAAAATTTGATAAAAATTCAAATTTTGAATTAAATAGTTTGAGTTATTCGAGTTATTCGGATCGACTCGAAAAAAATTCAAATTTTTCGGTTTAACTTGGATATAAAATACACAATTCGAGTTATCCGAAAATCCGAATAAGAAATGACAAAACTACGTCGTTTTGATAAGTTTTAATTTTTAAATTTAATTCTTTTTTCATAACTTAAGCAGTTAAGCTTAAGCTTAGTTTCTTTCTGCCGTTCCAAATTCCCACCCTCCCCCAATTTTTCCTTTCTTCTTTACTCAAATATTTTCATTCCTTCCCCACACCTAACGTCCCCCCTTCCATTTGTTTACTCTTTTCTGAGAATCTGATTTCATGCTTTGTCCCACGAGGCCACGACCACAGTTCCACAAGCCACAAACAAGGTTCCACAAGCCATAACCAACGTCAGTTGTTTAAGGTGAGATTGTATTCTTTTTTTAGCTTTGTGCATGTGAGTAAGTCTGTGAGTGAGTGTTTCTAGTTTTCACCTTTACATTCTAAAAACAATTATTGTTTTCTTTTTGAATCTTCTTCTTGCTCCTTACAGCAAGAAAGAGTAAATAGAAAATCGAAAACATACATAACTATTCCACTGCTAGTTGAACGTAAAGTAATTGGTTTTGTGCAATGTCGAAAGGGTCCTGAGCCTGAGGTAGTGGGTCTGGTTTAAGGGTCTGGTTTTAGTTTTTACTAATCAAAGTAATAACCTCGCCTGTTGCCTTGTATTATTTAAGGGTCTGGTTTTAGTTTTTACTAATCAAAGTTTCTATGTTTCTGAGTTTCCATGTTTCTGCCTGTCTTGTATTTTTCCATGTTTTTACTAATCAAACTAAACTGCCTGTCTTGTATTATTCCAGGTCAATTAAATTAACCATTATTAGCAGGTTTAGTTTCATTTAAGTCATGCATATATATACCATTATTAGCAGGTTTAACTTCATTTAAGTCAAGCATATATATATATATATATATATTAATGCATATGTATATTGTTCAACTTCATTTAATATTAATGCATATATATAATGTTTTGCTTCGTTTAAGTCATGCACATAATGCATATATATTCCATTTAACTTCATTTAAGTCATGCATAATTGCATATATATACCATAATTTGCAGGTTTAGCTTGAGTTAAGCCAAGCATATATATATATATATATATATATATATATATATATATATATATATAATGCATATGTACACTGTTTAGCTTCATTTAAAATTAATGCATATATATAATGTTTTGCTTTATTTAAGTCATGCATAATGCATATTTATTCCATTTAACTTCATTTAAGTCATGCATAATTGCATATATATACCATAATTAACAGGTTTAGCTTGAGTTAAGCCAAGCATATATATATATATATATATATATATATATATATTAATGCATATGTATACTGTTTAGCTTCATTTAATATTAAGGCATATATATAATGTTTTGCTTCATTTAAGTCATGCGCATAATGCATATATATTCCATTTAACTTCATTTAAGTCATGCATAATTGCATATATATAACATAATTAGCAGATTTAGCTTGAGTTAAGCCAAGCATATATATATATTAATGCATATGTATACTGTTTAGCTTCATTTAATATTAAGGCATATATATAATGTTTTGCTTCATTTAAGTCATGCGCATAATGCATATATATTCCATTTAACTTCATTTAAGTCATGCATAATTGCATATATATATCATAATTAGCAGGTTTAGCTTGAGTTAAGCCAAGCATATATATATATATATTAATGCATATGTATACTGTTTAGCTTCATTTAATATTAATGCATATATATAATGTTTTGCTTCATTTAAGTCATGCGCATATATATATATATATAAATATATATATTAATGCATTATGCATATATTCCATTTAGCTTCATTTAAGTCATGCATATATTATATTATATTATATATATATATATATATATATATAAAAGCCAATTAAAATTAAATTAATTTTGCAAAAGAACAAAAATCGAGCTTTAACTTGTTAATGCCTCATAATGTTATGTTTATTACATTTATTTAAACAGTATGTGACAAACGTGATGGAATTTTAGTTCATTCAATTTCTATTCTTAAACATGTGGATGTGAATGATTTGCAGGCTAAAATAATTTGTTAATCTCTATCCATTATAAATATTAGTTGAAATGATTGAAAATCTCACCCCAATCTCTCAAAAGAAGTGTTATGGACTTATAGCTTCTTTCATTTTTGACTATTGATTTACTTTATATTATTTATTGTAGACTTTATTTTATTATTATTATTTATGTGAACCACAACTCTTTAAATAAGAGTTTTAAAATTTTGGCTTTTTTTCTCATTTTTAAAAATTTTGTTACATTTGCTCAATTATATGTTTCGTTAATATATTCGATAAGTTAAATTAGTATATTTTATAAGTAAGTTACTCCATTGTTTTTGTTTTGAGTTAATTTTGAAGTTACTCCATTGTTTCTGTTTTGAGTTAATTTTGAATGCTTTAATTTGAATTGTTGATGGATATTTGTGTGGAACATATCTATTAGTAAAAAACTTTGATGGAATTATGACCCTTGACTATTTTGTAATTTTAATTGATTATATTTATTTTTGTAGATGAATGACTCAATATCATCCCAAAAGTCCCAAAGCAAAAAAGCATTACAAGAAGCTACACCTACTTCTCCTACTAAAGTTATTCACATAACAAAGAAGGGAAATACTCGAAGAAAGACCAAACCAAGGGCACCTTGTTGGTAACATTTCAGCAAATACTCAACAGAAGATGGGGAGAATAGGGCAAAGTGTAATTATTGCGATGTCACTTACACAATGGAAACCGGGGCTTCTACCACCAATTTAAATAACCATTTGAAGAATTGCTCAAAAAAACCCCGAGGTAATACCTCTGATCTTAAACAAGCAGAACTTGCATTTACAAAATCTAGCAAAAAAAATGTAGATTTGGCAACTTGGGTGTTTAATCAAGATGATATTAGAAATGCATTGATTAATATGATCATTACGGATGAATTGCCTTTTAATTTTGTGGAAGGGGAGGGTTTTAAGTTCTTTATTTCTATAGCATGCCCAAGGTTTCATCTTCCATCTCGTTGGACAATTAGAAAAGGTTGTCTTGATTTATTTAATTCCATGAAGAATACATTAAAGCAATCTTTTCAAAAAGAGACAAGTAGAATTTGTTTGACGACAGACACTTGGACGTCATTACAAAGGATATCCTACATGGTTCTAACAGCTCATTGGATAGATGATGAGTGGAAGTTACAAAAGAGAATTATAAACTTTTGCCTAATTTCTGCTCATAGAGGTGAGAGCATTGGTCAAGCCTTTGAGAAATGTCTTCGGGATTGGGGGATTGAGAAGGTCTTTGCAATTACTGTTGATAATGCATCTTCTAACAATGTTGCTGTTGATTATTTGAGAAAGAAGTTGGTTCATCGAAAAGCTTGTGTTGCGAATGGTAAATATATACATATGAGATGTGTGGCACACATTATTAATCTCATTGTTCAAGAAGAGGTTAAGGACGCTTCTATGTCTGTGGACCGAGTTAGAGGAACTGTGAGATATATTAGAGCATCACCATCAAGGTTATTTAAATTCAACCATCGGGCAAAAGAGGAAATGGTAGGTACTAAGGCTCATTTATGTTTAGATGTGCCTACTAGATGGAATTCAACTTATATGATGTTAAATGTGGCTGAAAAATATGAATGTGTGTTTGAAGCTTATGTTCATGATGATCATAACTTTTTTCTTGACCTTAGTGCTGGATATGGAGTCCCCACATGTGATGATTGGGAAAATGTTCGAAGAGTTACAAAAGTGCTTGAGCCTTTTCATGAACTTACATTGAAGGTGTCTGGATCATTACATGTCACCTCAATACTTTTTTTGAAGTAGTCACAGATGTGCATTGTCTTCTTGATGGGTGGAAACATTTTGGGGATTTAGACATAATGTCTACGGCTTCAAAAATGAATGACAAGTACAAGAAGTGTTGGGGTGATTCAAAAGTGATGAACTTGCTTATTTATCTAGCAGTTATCTTTGACCCATGACGCAAAATTGATTTTCTTGCATTTGGAGTCAACTTGCTTTTTCCTACTATTGCAGATGACATTGTAAGGATGGTCAATAGAGAATTGCATTATTTGTTTGATGAATATTCTGTAATTATTGAGGGAAATCTTCACATGAACGTTGAAGTTGAAAGTAATTTTCCTACTAGAGCTCTAAGTTTAAGTGAAAATGAAATAGATCAAGTAAAACCGAAGATAGGCTTAGTCATGCAACAATATATGAAGAAAAAACAGCGTGTTGGCTTGGAAAGTAAATTGGAGTTGGATAGATATTTGGGAGAAGATTGTGAAAATAATTCAGATTCATTTGATTTGTTATTATGATGGAAAGTTAATAATCCAAGATTCCCAATTGTTGCGCAAATGGCTCGAGATGTGTTATCCGTTCCTATCTCAACTATTGCATCCGAAAGTGCTTTTAGCACGAGTGGACGTGTACTAGATAATTTTAGAAGTTCTTTGACTCCTTCTATGGTTGAAGCTTTGGTTTGCACACAAGATTGGCTTCAAAAGTTAAAAGATCCTATCAACCTTGAGGAGTATGTGGAGGAACTTCAAAATATAGATGATGGTAAGGGACTAACTTTAATCCAAAAGGTTAATTGCTTATTTTATTTATTTTTATAAATATTCTCACAATTTAACTAACATTTTTCTCTTTTGATATTTATTAGAATTGTCAAAGTTATCAGAACATGAAGATGGTAACATACTTAACTACAACTCACAAAATTGAATGTTTATTTTTAATTTTTCTAGTAAAGGTTTTCATAGTTTAAGAATTCATTTTTATTTTTGTTACAGAATTTCGGTACTATCTACAGTGTTTGAAGAAGATGAAGCTTGAAGATAGTTTGATTTTAACTTTTTGGAATAGATATTTTGTTAAACCTTATGAAAACTTCAACCTTGCATTTGCTTTGATTTGACCAAAACAATTGGTTAAACTTTGGATTTTGTTGTGTACGAAGCTTGAATTTATTTTGTTGAATTCGAGTCTTGGAGCGTCACACCATGACGATCTATATTATACTTTTGGTGTATCATTTTGTTATATCATATTTTGTGTAGTAGTGACATGTATCCCTATATCATGCTTTTGGTATATCATTTTTCTATCTTGTATATAAGATAGTTCTTGATGCATAATTATGCACTATGTAAATATAATTATGCGTGTGGTGTAATAGCTTATGTAGTTGACTCAAAATTTGGCTACAATGATCATCTTGGAACGTTATATATAGTTATTTTGCATAACAAAATAGTTCTTTACATGCCTAAAATAGTTCTTTACATGTAATTATTTAGTAAATTATATTATTTATGTAGTTAAATAATATTGTAATTCGCTTACTAGTTAAACAATCGGTCCATATAAACCAATATTGAGTATAAATAATAGGATTCGTTAACTCGACTCGACTCGACTCGAAATTTTTTCACTCGATTCGACTCAATTTGAAAAAATTTCAAATTGAATTCAGTTGCAAAAATAGGATTCGTCTACTCGACTAACTCGAAATTTTTTGACTCGACTCGATCGAATACTCACCCCTAGTGGCAAGTAGCGTGTGGAGCATCTAAGGGAGGCATGGGTTCGAATCCCATGGCAAGCAAGGAGCATTTATTTTGCTAACAGGGGGCAGCAAGAGTTGGTGTTGAATTTAAACTCTGATGTTGGAGGGATCCCACATCGGGAAGCTAACATAAGAGTGGTTGTGAAGCTGGCTTTAAATTGAGGGAACCATGAGGAGAGTAAAGGTACCTTTTCTTGGCTGATCCCTTTCGCTGTATGGCGTGCTCATTTGGGTTGGGCATCGGCTAAGAGTGCTCGGAGCGTGGATTAACTCCAGTCTCCTATTAGGTGTGTATTTTCTCACTACTCTAGCTGTAGGATGGCTACTTCAGGCCGCGATGGGCCGAAATGGGTCATGTGGGCCTAATGGGCCTATGGGCCCAATTGAATAAGTTGTTTGATTGTGTAGTAAATATTGGACTAGGCTAGGTGAATCTCATATTTGTGGCTAGATTTGGGCTAAAAGGGCCACACGAGCGTGTGGGCCCATTTGGGCCGAGAATAGGCTTTAGGCCCATTCGTATTGTTATCCCTTTTTAGAATACTTTAGTTTACCAAATTACTGAAATGCCCTTGATTTGTAGAATTACCATTTTACCCTCGATTTATAGAATTACCGTTTCACCCTCGATTTACAAAATTACCGTTTTACCCTCGATTTATAGAATTACCGTTTTACCCTTGATTTACAGAATTACTATTTTACCCTTGATTTACAAAATTACAATTTTACCCTCAGTTTACAAAATTACCATTTTACCTTCGATTGTGAAATTACTGAAATACCCCTGTAGGATAAAATTACCAAAATACCCCTAGTTTGTAAAATTACCAAAATACCCCTAGTTTGTAAAATTACCGAAATACCACTAGTTTGTGAAATTATCGAAATACACTCAATTTGTAAAATTACCAAAATACCCCTGATTTACAAAATTATAGAAATACCCTTGACTTTCTAAAAATTATAGAAATACCATTGGTTTACAAAATTACTGAAATACCCTTGGTTTGTAGATTTACCAAAACACCCTTGTAGGATGAAATGACTAAAATACCCCTAATAGGTAAAAAGACCGTAAAGCCCTTGTAGGGTAAAGTGACCGTAATACCCTTGTATGGTAAAATGACGAATATGCCCTTATGTTCGTATGGTGATGTGCTTAGGATTTACATATATTGATATTGGATTAGTTAAGTTTGAGTGATGGTGGTGGTTATCGTGGGTGATTGATTATGGAAGCGTTTCAACTTCAAACCATAACGGTGTGTACTAACCTCGTAGTAGCTTAGATTAATATCATTAAGAGTCAAATGCTAAAATCTAGGCATTTGGAACTTGTAATGTTGTGTGTGGGTATAGATGCGATAAATACGATAAGATCGGCGTTTGGATCGATGGAGCAGGTAAGAACTCAATTTTGTGCACGATGGTAAGTTGGGCCTCAATGGCAGATTGGGCCAAATGGGCTTTTAGGCCCATTTGGGTAAAATTGATAGAAAATGGAATTTGGAAAAGTTGCATGTTAACACAGTTAGTATTGTTGTAAAATTTGGGCTAAGCAGGCTTAGTGGGCTAAATCAGCATTCGTAGGGCCCATTAGGGGTTTTGGGCCCAAAAGCCCGAGTTTGATAAAGTGGGTTAAAGATCATTGTTTAAACACTCGGAAATATTGATAATTGTTGATGAACATGGAAAACCCTGATATTTGGTAAAATTACGAAATTACCCTTATAATGTGAAAAATGACTATTTTTGCCCTTGTGGGCAAGTGACTGACTTGGACTGTGCAGTTGACGGATTTGATTGTGAATATATGTTGGTGATATGAATGACTTGACTGTGATTGTTTGATTCAAATATGGGCATGACATTCTGCATACATGACATGTTGCATGGGTTGGGTTTTATAAATGGAGGAAGTGCTAAAAGGGCTATGCCCTAGTTTACCCAAAAGGGCTTTACCCCAATTTACCAAAAAGGGCTTTGCCCTAGTTTATCAAAAAGGGCTTTGCCCCAGTTATTAAAAGAGGCTATGCCTCCAATTATATGATAAAGCAGCTATGTTTCCAATGGAGAGTTTGGTTGGGTGGGTTGAGTTATTCCCCACATGGAGAGCTTGGTTGGTATGGGTGGAGAGTAGCGGATGGTGGGTTGAGTAGTCTCCCCAAATGGGCTTGCATACATTCATTGGTATTTCATGTGATATTGAAATGGGCTTGCATACATTCATTGATATTTCATGTGTTATTGAAATGGGCCTATGGGGCATACCGTTTATAATAAAGGCTTTGGCCCAATGATATGATTTATGAAAAGGCTTTGGCCTAGTGATTTGATTTATGAAAAGGCTTCGGCCCAGTAATCGTTAAACGAAAGGCTTCGGCCCAGTATATGTCGAGACTGAATAGGGCTTTGGCCCAGATTGTACTGATACTGTGTTTTCACTATTTGTTTGTTATTGGGATTACACACTGAGTTTTCGTAAACTCACCCCTTTTTCTAACTGTGTAGGTAATCCCTAAGCTTAGATGGTTTGGAGCTGCGAGGGACTCGAAGATGGCCACACTACTGTTTCTGTTTCTTTTAATTGGAATAAGTAGCTGATTTATTTCTTTATATGTTTTATCTTATTAATATTATTTGTAACACCCCTTACCCGTACCCGAGGCCGGGATAATGTACGAGGCATTACCAGACAAACATACAAACATTAAACTAAAATATGGGCCATAAAATTTCATTCATATTTCAAAACATTCATTCACTTACACATAGTCCCTTATTTGAGTCTACGAAGCCCAAAACATACTTTAGAAAGGGTTCGGGACTAAACCGAGAACTTACGAAAATCTTGAAAATTTCATGCATTAAGACTCCACACGCCCGTGTCCCAAAGTCATGTTCCATACACGGCTGAGACACATGGTCGTGTCTCTGCCTGTGTGGAATATACCTAGGCTATTTTCCAAGCTTTGGTCAACCTTAATCTCTTACACACTTATACAAAATCAAAAGCATATAACATGGTATTCATTTAATGATTAAATATTCTCAATTAAACCACAAACATAGCATTTGTATATCATCATACATGTGTCTCTCATACTCATTTTACCTTGTTTATTATAGTACCACTTATACATTTATACCAAGATAATCATCTTACCAAATATCTTTAGCTTAATCATCAAGCATTCATATTTAAAACTAGATCATATCTTTACAAAATACCACAATTCGAGATCATAAATAACATGTTTGCCTAAAACATTTTAGTTCAACTCCATACCCTACAAGCATTACATTGAGACTAGTCATATATATATATACATGTCATGATACATATCATTCTCTTTCTTTTCTTATAAACACATATCATTTATTTCATTATATCAATATTTCATATACCATAGTTTCCATGTATTCCACATATATTTATTTTCCTCCTCCTCCTCTCCATTCCACATCCTTAATGTATATAGCATTCTTGTAAGTACGATTTCACAATTTACTAATAAATGCTCACATCAAACTGTCCACACAAGTCATAGTCACTTACTTATTTATAATTCGAGCTACAGAGCTCCAAATTAAGATCCGTAAATTTCTCCTGAAACTAGACTCACATATCTTTGTACCATAAAATTTTCATAATTTTTGGTTTAGCCAATTAGTACAGTTTATTCATTAAAATTTCCCCTGTTTCACATTTTGACAGTTCTGACCTCTCTTCACTTAAAATTAATTATCTCACAATACAGAAATCAGATAATGTAACACCCCAAACCCGTGACCGTCACCGGATTTGACCATGTGGTGTTACCGGGCTTACTTCCCTTATTTCTCTCTTGGAAATATTTAATTGCTGTTCCAGGCAGGCTAGCTAACTGCATCACTGTCGCCTTAAAAATCATATCTCGAGTTTCAAAACTCGGAAACTGATTCCGTAAATTTTCCCTGAATTTAGACTCATATATCTATCCATGGATTTATTTCTATAATTTTTGGTTGGGCCAATTGGTACAGTTTATTAGTTAAAGTCACCCATGTTACAGGGGTCGACTACACTGACCTCCGCGCGTTACAACTTGAATATCTCTCTGTACAGGGATTTAATACTGGTGCCGTTTGTTTCTAATGAAACTAAACTCAAAATGAAATCTACACATATAAGGCATGACTTCTAATTCTTTCTGGATACTTTATAGTAAATTTTCAAAGTCGCGACAGGGGACCCAGAAACCGTTCTGGCCCTGTCTCATGAGAACTTTAATATCTCTCAGTATACTGCTCATATGGTTGTTTCGTTTCCTCCATATAAAAATAGATTCATCAAGATTCAATTTCATAATTTATTCACTATTTAATTCTACTTCTACTATTTTTAGTGATTTTTCAATCTCATCTCACTGCTGCTGTCCGCAACAGTTACTGCAGTAGACTATGCCAATTTCATGAATCTTTCCTTGGCCTTACTAATCATCCATCATACATGACACAAATTATGGCCACCTTATCAAAATTAAAGTTTCTAAGACTCGTGGCTATAGGTTCTCGCATCCCACTCAACGACCGCATAGGCCATTTTCACATGGCTTAAAGTTTACAACCCACAGTTCACAAAACATAATAGCCTATACATGCCAAATGTTCTTCAACTACGAAGACAATACCAAAAGATTTCCAGCCGGTGTGATGACTTCAACGACGGTTCCGAGCACACAAAAAATATGAGTCCAAGAGACCTAAAATGGGTGACAAGAAAACACCGAATGAGTTTATAACTCAGTAAGTCATAAGCATTCAACAACCATCCATTAATAAAGTTACCACAACATGAAACAATAAACGAGGCTAGGTACTCATCCATATCAAAACTATACCATAATTCCTCGGACCTTTCGGTTCAATCTCATACCAAGTCATACATCCACAAATCCACCTTAGCTGAACCTTAACTCATCTTCATGCCTCACCACCACAACATCAAACATCAAACATCAATGATACCGAGAAGACAACACCCATGGCCGAATATCATCCCCATTTCATGGTAAAGGTTTAGACCATGGGTTAGGTGGAACTCAAACTATCAACTAAAAACATGCATGAATCTCATGGATAACTTCAACATACCTTAGTATAGCAAACTCCCATGGCTGATTTTCTCAAGCTTTCCCCCTTCTTCCCTTTCTTCTATTCGGCCAAGAAAACCAAAGGATGAACAACCACTTTTTTTTTTCTTTCTTTCTTTGTTTTGTTTCTCTCATGTACGGCAAAGGGGGGGGGGAAGCATGCACACTCATTTTTTTTTTTCATTTCTTTACCCATGCTCTTATTTTATTATTTCTAACATCCACCACTAGCAAAACATGTTTAAGACATGTTTTCTTTTGCCCATCTTCATTACCATGGCCGGCCACTTCCTTTTCTTTGGGTAAATTGACATGCAAAACCATTCTTTTGCATGCATATACTATTAGACCATTGAAAGATTAGCCTATCACCTTTCAACAATGTTTCATATAAGTCCATTTTAATAAATTCACATAGAAATGATCAAATTAATGCATGCAACTTTCACACATGCATTTACTAACATCATAAACATAGAATATAACTTTTAATTACTTATAAGACTCGGTTTAGTGGTCCCGACACCACTTTCCGACTAGGGTCAAATTAGGGATGTCACAACTCTCCCCACTTAAGAAATTTTCGTCCCTAAAATCTTACCAAGAAATAGGCTCGGTATCGCTCTTTCATAGAGTCCTCAAGCTCCCAAGTGGCTTCTTCAATTCCGTGTTTATGCCACAACACCTTCACTAACGGGATTTTCTTATTAGCAACTCTTTCACTTCACACATCATAATGCGAACTGGTTCCTCTTCATAGCTCAAATTAGGTGAATCTCAATCTCGGACGGAGCGATCACGTGCGATGGATCGACCTATATCGTCAAGCATTGAGACATGGAAAACGTTAGGATCCTTTCAAGCTCGGGGGTAAAATTAATCGATATCGATCGGCCCAACTCGTTCGGATACTTCATATGGCCCGATGAACCTCGGACTCAATTTGCCCTTACGACCAAATCTAAGCACCTTCTTCCAAGGTGAAACTTTGAGAAAGACCTTGTCTCAACCCGATATTCAATATCTTTTCTTTTCAAATCCGCATCGACTTTTGGCGATCCGGCGACTTTCAAACTATCACGAATTACTCGAACTTTTGCTCGGCATCCTTAACCAAATCAACCCGAAGATTTTTCCTTCACTAAGTTCACCCAGAATAATGGGGTGCGGCATTTACGATCGTATAAAGCCTCGTAAGGTGCCATCTTAATACTTGATTGAAAGCTATTGTTGTAGCGAATTCAACCAAAGGTAAATACCGTTCCCATGAACCACTAAACTCAAGGATGCAACATCTCAACATATCCTCGAGTATTTGAATTATCCGTTCGGATTGACCATCGGTTTGGGGTGAAAGCAGTGCTAAAATGCACTTGGTACCCAAAGCCTCTTGCAATTTCTTCCAAAATCGCGATGTAAATCTTGGGTCTCTATCCGACCACGATAGAAATAGGCACCCATGCAATCGAATAATTTGGGAGACGTATAATTCGCCAATTTATCAAGCGAAAAATCCGTGCGAACAGGAATAAAATGAGCAGACTTGGTCAGTCTATCAACAATGACCCAGATCGCATTCTTCTTACTCGCTGACAATGGCAGTCCGGATACAAAGTCAATGGTGACTCGATCCCATTTCCACTCGGGTATCGTGATTGGCTGAAGTAATCCAGATGGTACTTGATGTTCCGCTTTCACTTGTTGACATATCAGACACCTTGAAACAAATTCAGAAATGTCTCGTTTCATACCGGGCCACCAAAATTGGCGTTTCAGGTCATTGTACATTTTAGTACTACCCGGGTGGATTGACATTCGACTACTGTGAGCCTCGTTCAAAATCATTGAAACGAGTTCCAAATTCCTTGGAATACATAATTGACCCTTGAACGTCAAGCAATCATGGTCGTCAATCTGAAATTCCGGTTCCTCATTCGAAACACATTCGGCTCGCTTAGCGACCAATTCGGCATCGACCTTCTGAGATTCAAGTACTTGATGAATCAATAACGGTTTGGTCTCTAATTCGACTACTAGCACCTCATCGGGTGAAATGGATAGATGAGCGTCCATCGCTCTCAAAGTAAACAGTGCCTTGCGACTTAAAGCATCAGCCATCACGTTGGCCTTTCCCGGGTGATAATCAATGATGAGTTCATAGTCTTTCAACAACTCAAGGCAACGTCTTTGTCGCAGGTTTAAATCTCTCTGAGTCATCAAATATTTTATACTCTTGTGGTCCGAATAAATGTGACACCTTTCTCCAAACAAGTAATGCCGCCATATCTTCAAGGCGAACACTATGGCTGCTAGTTCAAGGTCATGGGTCGGATAGTTTCTCTCATGCGGCTTTAGTTGTCTCGACGCATAGGCCACAACTCGCCCTTCTTGCATCAATCGCAACCCAACCCAAGTAGGGATGCATCACTATAAATGACAAACTCTTTGCCCAATTCGGGTTGCACTAGAATTGGGGCTTCGATCAAACAAGTTTTCAGTTGATCGAAACTTTTCGACATTTCTCTGTCCATTCGAACTTAACATCCTTTTGGAGTAGCCGTCATTGGCGTGGCTATCGTCGAGAAACCTTTACAAATCGTCGGTAATAACCGGCAAGCCCCAAAAGCTCTAACTTCGGTAACATTCCTTGGAGGTTTCCAATCGACTATGGCGAAATTTTGTTGGGTCCACCACGACACCGATCACGGACACCACGTGCCCCAAAAGCTAACCTCTCTCAACCAAAATTCACATTCTTGAACTTTGCGTATAGCGCTTATCTCGTAAGATTTGCAACACTAGCCTCGGTGTTCAAGATGTTCGGTTTCATCTCGAATAGACCAAGATGTCATCGATAAATACAACTACAAACCGGTCCAAGTATGGCACGAAAATCCTATTCATTAAATCCATAAATACCGCAGGGCATTAGTGAGCCCAAACGGCATCACCAAGAATTCAGTAGTGACCGTACCTCGTTCTAAAAGCGGTTTTGGGTATGTCCGATTCTCGGACCCTCAACTGATAGTACCCCGACCTCAAATCTATCTTTGAAAACACTGAGGCTCCCTTTAATTGATCAAACAAATCGTCAATTCGTGGCAGCGGATATTTATTCTTTATCGTCACTTTATTAAGTTGGCGATAGTCGATCACAACCTCATGGTTCCGTCCTTCTTTTCACAAACAATCTTGGTGCGCCCCATGGAGAAAAACTTCGGTCGAGTGAAACCTCTATCCGTCAATTCTTGCAATTGAACCTTCAATTCCTTTAATTCCGTTAATGCCATACGATACGGGGCTATTGAAATCGCCGTAGTACCCGGTACAACTTCGATGGCGAATTTCACTTCTCGAACTGGTGGCAATCCCGGTAACTCCTCAGGAAAAACATTTGAATACTCACAAACCACTGGTACCGATTCGAGTTTCCTTTCCGTCTCTTTACTTTCAAGCACATACGCAAGGTTTGTTTCACACCCCTTTTTCATATGTCTCCGAACGGTCATAGAAGATATTATCGCTGGCGCTCCTTTTAAATCAGTAGACTCGACTCGGACTACCTCATTATTTGCACTCCTCAAATCAATGGTTTTCCTTTTGCAGTCCACCACTGCATCATGTACGGTCAGCCAATCCATACCAAGAATAACATCGAATTCATCAAATGGTATAAGCATCAGATCGGTCGAAAAATAGGATTCTCGAATTATTAAGGGGCATCTCTTGCACACTTTATCAACGAGTACGTATTGACCCAAAGGGTTTGACACTCGAATTACGAACTCAGTAGACTCAACAGGTAGAGTCTTACTGGATGCTAAGGTCTCACATACATATGAATAAGTAGAGCCGGGGTCAATCAATGCAATCACACTAGTATCAAAGAGAGTAAAAGTACCAATGATAACGTCAGGGGAGGATGCCTCCTCTCGTGCGCAGATGGCATATGCTCTAGCAGGAGCACGGGTCTCGGATCGAACAGCCGTACCAGTGGCTCCTCTCTGATTACCACCCCTACCTCCTGAAATCCTCGGGGATCTACCTTTAGCCGTCGCCCCACTAGATCTTGGACCTTGCATCTTATTCTTCTCATCTAGCTCCATGCAATCTCTAATGAAGTGGTCCTTCGAACCACATCCGTAACAGGCCTTATTAACAGACTTACCCCAACATTCACCTAGGTGTCGCCTTCCACATTGGGGGCATTCAGGTCTCTCTTGACGATTATTGCCCACACTAGCTACCGAAGTAGCTCGAGAGTCCGTCAATGGTCGGGCTCGATGGAAATTCCGCGATGCCCTCGACTTATTAGTGTCCTCCACGAACTTCTTTCTGCTGAACGGAGCTTTACTCACGATCTTTTACGATAATCTCTTGCTTCAAATTCAGCCTTCTTCTTTTCCTTTCCGAGTTCTTCCACCTTGCGAGCTCGTTCGACTAGTGTTACGAACTCCTTTATCTCCAAAATACCCACTAGCGACTTTAAGTCTTCATTCAATCCTTCTTCAAATCTTTTGCACATAGCAACCTCGTCGACCACACACTCGGCGTACCAATCGAGTCTTACGAACTTATGTTCGTATTGAATCTGATCATCCGGCCTTGCTTGAGTTCCAAGAATTCCTTACGCTTCGATCGATGAACAGTTGGCTAATGTATTTCTTTCGAAATTGAATTGAAAGAAATCCCAAGTAACTCGTTCATTTGGGACTATGGAAATTAAAGTCCTCCACCAATAGTAAGTGAGTCTCATAACAAGGATATAGCACACTTAAGACATTCATCGGTGTGCATGATTTCATCTAACACTCGAATGGTGTTATCGAGCGAGTCGGCTCTTCCGGCATCATCGGTGACTATGGCCTTGAACTCCTCGGCCCGCGCTTCCTAATCAAGTCTACAGGTGGTTTGCTTAGCCTCACGGGATCGATGGCGGAGGCATTGCGGACTCTTGGGCGGAGTATTTAAATTCGGGAATGGTTGGACAGCCGGGTTGGTTCGGGCATATTCGCGACCCACTCATTCATCATGGTGAAGAAGGCTTGTTTCGCCCTTCATTTTGATTATTCGCGGATGACCGAGGCTCAACAGGCGGTGTCCCTTGCGCGGAGCAGCTGCTACACTTTCAACGTCATCCGCCAAGGGTCTCTCTATCCGGGTTCCATTGCTAATCAAAACAAAAATTTCAACCGTCAAAAGTCATCACATTATTAAGCACTAACAATTTGGCATGTATAGCTACACTCACACGCGCTATGGTAGTCCTAGAACCGACTAAACCATAGCTCGATACCAATAAAATGTAACACCCCAAACCCGTGACCGTCACGGATTTGACCATGTGGTGTTACCGGGCTTACTTCCTTATTTCTCTCTTGGAAATATTTAATTGCTGTTCGAGCAGGCTAGCTAACTGCATCACTGTCGCCTTAAAATCATATCTCGAGTTTCAAAACTAAGAAACTGATTCCGTAAATTTTCCCTGAATTTAGACTCATATATCTATCCATGTATTTATTTATAGAATTTTTAGTCTGGCCAATTGGTACAGTTTATTAGTTAAAGTCACCCATGTTACAGGGGTCGACTACACTGACCTCTGCGCGTTACAACTTGAATATCTCTCTGTACAGGGATTTAAAACTGGTGCCGTTTATTTCTAATGAAACTAGACTCAAAATGGAATCTATAAATATAAGGTATGACTTCTAATTCTTTCTGGATAATTTATAGTAAATTTTCAAAATCGCGACAGGGGACCCAGAAACCGTTCTGGCCCTGTCTCATGAGAACTTTAATATCTCTCAGTGTACTGCTCATATGGTCGTTTCGTTTCGTCCATATAAAAATAGATTCATCAAGGTTCAATTTCATAATTTATTCACTATTTAATTCTACTTCTACTATTTTCAGTGATTTTTCAATCTCATCTCACTGCTGCTGTCCGCAACAGTTACTGCAGTAGACTATGCCAATTTCATGAATCTTTCCTTGGCCTTACTAATCATCCATCATACATGACACAAATTATGGCCACCTTATCAAAATTAAAGTTTCTAAGACTCGTGGCTATAGGTTCTCGTATCCCACTCAACGACCACATAGGCCATTTTCACATGGCTTAAAGTTTACAACCCACAGTTCACAAAACATAATAGCCTATACATGCCAAATGTTCTTCAACTACGAAGACAATACCAAAAGATTTCCAGCCGGTGTGATGACTTCAACGACGGTTCCGAACGCATAAACAATATGAGTCCAAGTGACCTAAAATGGGTGACAAGCAAACACCGAATGAGTTTATAACTCAGAAGTCATAAGCATTCAACAACCATCCATTAATAAAGTTACCACAACATGAAACAATAAGCGAGGCTAGGTACTCATCCATATCAAAACTATACCATAATTCCTCGGACCTTTCGGTTCAATCTCATACCAAGTCATACATCCACAAATCCACCTTAGCTGAACCTTAACTCATCTTCATGCCTCACCACCACAACATTAAACATCAAACATCAATGATACCAAGAAGACAACACCGTGGCGAATATCATCCCCATTTCATGGTAAAGGTTTAGACCATGGGTTAGGTGGAACTCAAACTATCAACTAAAACATGCATGAATCTCATGGATAACTTCAACATACCTTAGTCTAGCAAACTCCATGGCTGATTTTCTCAAGCTTTCCCCTTCTTCCCTTTCTTCTATTCGCCAAGAAAACCAAAGGATGAACAACCACTTTTTTTTTCTTTCTTTCTTTGTTTTGTTTCTCTCATGTACGGCAAAGGGGGAAGCATCCACACTCATTTTTTTCATTTCTTTACCCATGCTCTTATTTTATTATTTCTAACATCCACCACTAGCAAAACATGTTTAAGACATGTTTTCTTTTGCCCATCTTCATTACCATGGCGGCCACTTCCTTTTCTTTGGGTAAATTGACATGCAAAACCATTCTTTTGCATGCATATACTATTAGACCATTGAAAGATTAGCCTATCACCTTTCAACAATGTTTCATATAAGTCCATTTTAATAAATTCACATAGAAATGATCAAATTAATGCATGAAACTTTCACACATGCATTTACTAACATCATAAACATAGAATATAACTTTTAATTACTTATAAGACTCGGTTTAGTGGTCCCGACACCACTTTCCGACTAGGGTCAAATTAGGGATGTCACAACTCTCCCCCACTTAAGAAATTTTCGTCCCCTAAAATCTTACCAGTAAATAGGCTCGGGTATCGCTCTTTCATAGAGTCCTCAAGCTCCCAAGTGGCTTCTTCAATTCCGTGTTTATGCCACAACACCTTCACTAACGGGATTTTCTTATTGCGCAACTCTTTCACTTCACGCATCATAATGCGAACTGTTCCTCTTCATAGCTCAAATTAGGTGAATCTCAATCTCGGACGGAGCGATCACGTGCGATGGATCGAGACCTATATCGTCAAGCATCGAGACATGGAAAGCGTTGTGGATCCTTTCAAGCTCGGGGTAAAATTAATCGATATCGATGGCCCAACTCGTTCGGATACTTCATATGGCCCGATGAACCTCGGACTCAATTTGCCCTTACGACCAAATCTAAGCACCTTCTTCCAAGGTGAAACTTTGAGAAAGACCTTGTCTCAACACGATATTCAATATCTTTTCTTTTCAAATCCACATCGACTTTTGGCGATCCGGCGACTTTCAAACTATCACGAATTACTCGAACTTTTTGCTCGGCATCCTTAACCAAATCAACCCCGAAGATTTTTCCTTCACTAAGTTCAGTCCAGAATAATGGGGTACGGCATTTACGATCGTATAAAACCTCATAAGGTGCCATCTTAATACTTGATTGAAAGCTATTGTTGTAAGCGAATTTAACCAAAGGTAAATACCGTTCCCATGAACCACTAAACTCAAGGATGCAACATCTCAACATATCCTCGAGTATTTGAATTATCCGTTCGGATTGACCATCGGTTTGGGGGTGAAAAGAAGTGCTAAAATGCAGCTTGGTACCCAAAGCCTCTTGCAATTTCTTCCAAAATCGCGATGTAAATCTTGGGTCTCTATCCCACGATAGAAATAGGCACCCCATGCAATCGAATAATTTGGGAGGCGTATAATTACGCCAATTTATCAGCGAAAAATCCGTGCGACGAGAATAAAATGAGCGGACTTGGTCGGTTTATCAACAATGACCAGATCGCATCCTTCTTACTTCGTGACAATGGCGGTCCGGATACAAAGTCCATGGTGACTCGATCCCATTTCCACTCGGGTATCGTGATTGGTGAAGTAATCTGATGGTACTTGATGTTCCGCTTTCACTTGTTGACATATCGGACACCTTGAAACAAATTGAAATGTCTCGTTGCATCTGGGCCACCAAAATTGGCGTTTGGTCATTGTACATTTTAGTACTACCGGGTGGATTGACATTCGACTACTGTGAGCCTCGTTCAAAATCATTGAAACGAGTTCCAAATTCCTTGGAATACATAATCGACCCTTGAACGTCAAGCAATCATGGTCGTCAATCTGAAATTCGATTCCTCATTGAACACATTACGCTCGCTTAGCGACCAATTCGGCGTCGACCTTCGAGATTCAAGTACTTGATGAATCAATAACGGTTTGGTCTCTAATTCGACTACTAGCACCTCATCGGGTGAAACAGATAGATGAGCATCCATCGCTCTCAAAGTAAGCGATGCCTTGCGACTTAAAGCATCACCCACCACGTTGGCCTTTCCGGTGATAATCAATGATGAGTTCATAGTCTTTCAACAACTCAAGGCAACGTCTTTGTCGCGAGTTTAAATCTCTACGAGTCATCAAATATTTTAGACTCTTGTGGTCCGAATAAATGTGACACCTTTCTCCAAACAAGTAATGCCGCCATATCTTCAAAGCGAACACTATGGCTGCTAGTTCAAGGTCATGGGTCGGATAGTTTCTCTCATGCGGCTTTAGTTGTCTCGATGCATAGGCCACAACTCGCCCTTCTTGCATCAATACGCAACCCAACCCAAGTAGGGATACGTCACTATAAATGACAAACTCTTTGCCCGATTCGGGTTGCACTAGAATTGGGGCTTCACCAAATAAGTTTTCGATTGATCGAAACTTTTCGACATTTCTCTGTCCATTCGAACTTAACATCCTTTTGGAGTAACCGTCATTGGCGTGGCTATCGTCGAAACCTTTACAAATCGTCGGTAAAACCGGCAAGCCCCAAAAAGCTCCTAACCCGGTAACATTCCTTGGAGGTTTCCAATCGACTATGGTAGAAATTTTGTTCGGTCCACCACGACACCGTCACGGACACCACGTGCCCCAAAAGCTAACCTCTCTCAACCAAAATTCACATTCTTGAACTTTGCGTATAACTGCTTATCTCGTAAGATTTGCAACACTAGCCTCGGTGTTCAAGCATGTTCGGTTTCATCTCTCGAATAGACCAAGATGTCATCGATAAATACAACTACAAACCGGTCCAAGTATGGCTGAAAATCCTATTCATTAAATCCATAAATACATGAGGGCATTAGTGAGCCCAAACGGCATCACCAAGAATTAAGTAGTGATCGTACCTCGTTCTAAAAGCGGTTTTGGGTATGTCCGATTCTCGAACCCTCAACCGATAGTACCCGACCTCAAATCTATCTTTGAAAACACCGAGGCTCCTTTAATTGATCAAACAAATCGTCAATTAGTGGCAGCGGATATTTATTCTTTATCGTCACTTTATTAAGTTGACGATAGTCGATCTACAACCTCATGGTTCCGTCCTTCTTTTTCACAAACAATCTTGGTGCGCCCATAGAGAAAAACTTCGGTCGAGTGAAACCTCTATCCGTCAATTCTTGCAATTGAACCTTCAATTCCTTTAATTCGTTAATGCCATACGATACGGGGCTATTGAAATCGGCGTAGTACCCGGTACAACCGATGCGAATACCACTTCTCGAACCGTGGAAATCCGGTAACTCCTCGGAAAAACATCTCGAATACTCACAAACCACGGTACCGATTCGAGTTTCCTTTTCGTCTCTTTACTTTCAAGCCATACACAAGGTATGTTTCACACCCTTTTCATATGTCTCCGGCGGTCATAGAAGATATTATCGTGGCGCTCCTTTTAATCGATGAGACTCGACTCGGACTACCTTATTATTTGCACTCCTTAAATCAATGGTTTTCCTTTTGCAGTCCACCACTGCATCATGTACTGATCGACCAATCCATACCAAGAATAACATCGAATTCATCAAATGGTAGAAGCATCGGATCGGTAGGAAAATAGGATTCTCGAATTATTAGGGGCATCTCTTGCACACTTTATCAACGAGTGCGTATTGACCCAAAGGGTTTGACACTCGAACTACGAACTCGATGAGACTCAGCAGTGAGTCTTCTTGGATGCTAAGGTTTCACATACATATGAATGAGTAGGTAGGGGTCAATCAATGCAATCACACTAGTATCAAAGAGAGTAAAAGTACCGGTGATAACGTCGGGGAGGATGCCTCCTCTCCTTCGTGCGGATGGCATATGCTCTAGCGAGAGCACGGGTCTCGGATCGAACAGTACCGTGTCGGTGGCTCCTCTCGATTACCACCCCTACCTCCTGAAATCCTCGGGGTCTACCTTTAGCCGTCGCCCACTAGATCTTGCACCTTGCATCTTATTCTTCTCATTTAGCTCGTGCAATCTCTAATGAAGTGGTCCTTGAACCACATCCGTAATGAGCTCTATTAATGACTTACCCCAACATTCACCTAGGTGTCGCCTTCCACATTGGGGGCATTCAGGTCTCTCTTGGCGATTATTGCCCACATTAGCTACGAAGTAGCTCGAGTCCGTCAATGGTCGGGCTCGATGGAAATTCCCATGATCGCCTCGACTTATTAGTGTCCTCCACGAACTTCTTTCTGCTGAGAACGAAGCTTTACTCACGATCTTTTACGATAATCTCTTGCTTCAAATTCAGCCTTCTTCTTTTCCTTTCCGAGTTCTTCCACCTTGCGGGCTCGTTCGACTAGTGTTACGAACTCCTTTATCTCCAAAATACCCACTAGCGACTTTAAGTCTTCATTCAATCCTTCTTCAAATCTTTTGCACATAGCAAACTCGTCACCACACACTCCGAGCATACCGATCGAGTCTTACGAACTCATGTTCAGATTCGAATCTGATCATCCGGCCTTGCTTGAGTTCCAAGAATTCCTTACGCTTCGATCGATGAACAGTTGGCTAATGTATTTCTTTCGAAATTGAATTGAAAGAAATCCCAAGTAACTCGTTCATTTGGGACTATGGAAATTAAAGTCCTCCACCAATAGTAGTGAGTCTCGCAACAAGGATATAGCACACTTAAGACATTCATCGGTGTGCATGACAGTTCATCTAACACTTTCGAATCTTTGTTATCGAGCGAATTTGGCTCTTTCAAAGATCATCGGTGACTATGGCCTTGAACTCCTCGGCCCGCTTCCTAATCAAGTCTACAGGTGGTTTGCTTAGCCTCACAGGATCAGTAACTAGAGGCATTGCGGACTCTTGGGGCGGAGTATTTAAATTCGGGAATGGTTGGACAGCCGGGTTGGTTCGGGCATATTGCGCGACCCACTCATTCATCATGGTGAAGAAGGCTTGTTTCGCCCCTTCATTTTGATTATTCGCGGATGACTAAGGCTCAACAGGCGGTGTCCCTTGCGCGGGAGCAGCCGCTACACTTTCAACGTCATCCGCCAAGGGTCTCTCTATCCCGGGTTCCATTGCTAATCAAAACAAAAATTTCAACCGTCAAAAGTCATCACATTATTAAGCACTAACAATTTGGCATGTATAGCTACACTCACACGCGCTATGGTAGTCCTAGAACCGACTAAACCATAGCTCTGATACCAATAAAATGTAACACCCCAAACCCGTGACCGTCACCGGATTTGACCATGTGGTGTTACCGGGCTTACTTCCCTTATTTCTCTCTTGGAAATATTTAATTGCTGTTCCAGGCAGGCTAGCTAACTGCATCGCTGTCGCCTTAAAAATCATATCTCGAGTCTCAAAACTCGGAAACTGATTCCGTAAATTTTACCTGAATTTAGACTCATGTATCTATCCATGGATTTATTTCTAGAATTTTTGGTCGGGCCAATTGATACAGTTTATTAGTTAAAGTCACCCATGTTACAGGGGTCAACTACACTGACCTCCGCGCGTTACAACTTGAATATCTCTCTGTACAGGGTTTTAATACTGGTGTCGTTTATTTCTAATGAAACTAGACTCAAAATGGAATCTAAACATATAAGGTATGACTTCTAATTCTTTCTGGATAATTTATAGTAAATTTTCAAAGTCGCGACAGGGGACCCAGAAACCGTTCTGGCCCTGTCTCACGAGAACTTTAATATCTCTCAGTATACTGCTCATATGGTCGTTTCGTTTCATCCATATAAAAATAGATTCATCAAGGTTCAATTTCATAATTTATTCACTATTTAATTCTACTTCTACTATTTTTAGTGATTTTTCAATCTCATCTCACTGCTGCTGTCCGCAACAGTTACTGCAGTAGACTATGCCAATTTCATGAATCTTTCCTTGGCCTTACTAATCATCCATCATACATGACACAAATTATGGCCACCTTATCAAAATTAAAGTTTCTAAGACTCGTGGCTATAGGTTCTCGCATCCCACTCAACGACCACATAGGCCATTTTCACATGGCTTAAAGTTTACAACCCACAGTTCACAAAACATAATAGCCTATACATGCCAAATGTTCTTCAACTACGAAGACAATACCAAAAGATTTCCAGCCGGTGTGATGACTTCAACGACGGTTCCGAGCACGCAAACAATATGAGTCCAAGTGACCTAAAATGGGTGACAAGCAAACACCGAATGAGTTTATAACTCAGTAAGTCATAAGCATTCAACAACCATCCATTAATAAAGTTACCACAACATGAAACAATAAACGAGGCTAGGTACTCATCCATATCAAAACTATACCATAATTCCTCAGACCTTTCGGTTCAATCTCATACCAAGTCATACATCCACAAATCCACCTTAGCTGAACCTTAACTCATCTTCATGCCTCACCACCACAACATTAAACATCAAACATCAATGATACCAAGAAGACAACACCCATGGCCGAATATCATCCCCATTTCATGGTAAAGGTTTAGACCATGGGTTAGGTGGAACTCAAACTATCAACTAAAAACATGCATGAATCTCATGGATAACTTCAACATACCTTAGTCTAGCAAACTCCCATGGCTGATTTTCTCAAGCTTTCCCCCTTCTTCCCTTTCTTCTATTCGGCCAAGAAAACCAAAGGATGAACAACCACTTTTTTTTTCTTTCTTTCTTTGTTTTGTTTCTCTCATGTACGGCAAAGGGGAAAGCATCCACACTCATTTTTTTCATTTCTTTACCCATGCTCTTATTTTATTATTTCTAACATCCACCACTAGCAAAACATGTTTAAGACATGTTTTCTTTTGCCCATCTTCATTACCATGGCGGCCACTTCCTTTTCTTTGGGTAAATTGACATGCAAAACCATTCTTTTGCATGCATATACTATTAGACCATTGAAAGATTAGCCTATCACCTTTCAACAATGTTTCATATAAGTCCATTTTAATAAATTCACATAGAAATGATCAAATTAATGCATGCAACTTTCACACATGCATTTACTAACATCATAAACATAGAATATAACTTTTAATTACTTATAAGACTCGGTTTAGTGGTCCCGACACCACTTTCCGACTAGGGTCAAATTAGGGATGTCACAGATAATGTTCTTGTTGATTTATATTGAAAATATACTCATTAGGGATTTTAAAAATATAAATTTAAGCCTCTAATTATTTTTATCCAAATTTTTGTGATTTTCCAAAGTCAGAACAGGGGATCAAGTAATCATTCTGAACCAGCCCCACAAAAACATAAATATTCAAAATATAGAACTCCTGTTCTTGCTCTGTTTCTTTTATATGAAAATAGACTCATTAAACTTTAATTTAATATCTCATTCAGTCTCTGATTCAATTTCTACTATTTTTGGTGATTTTTCAGAATTACGTCACTACTACTGTCCAAAACAGTTTTATTGTTAATTCACTCTTTCACACTTTCTTTGTATTAACCTCATTTTAACATACATATCACAAATAATTTTCACCACATTTCATACATCACAAGTATAGGCCCATGATCACAAGGTCACCATAAAATCATCCTCATGTATAACTTACTTGTTTATAACCTTACCACATCCTGGTCACTTAATGAACACATCATTCACATAACCAAGTTCATGCACTTATTCATCACAAAACTCACAAAGCAATACATAGAGAGTCTCCCGTTGAACACTTCGGATCAATCCTCGATACTTGGTGGTTTCAGCACATAGCTCCACCCATCATAGAGTTCGGCTCTCTTGTACACATGGTGAACACTCAGTACCACCCATGTGACCTAGCCAATTTATCTTGTAGCTCTCTTGTCTACATGATGTCCTTCACCTGGAGCCAAGCATGCGACCTAGCTACATATATCCTGTAGCTCTTTTGTCTACATGGTGTACACATAGTATCACCCATGCAACCTAGCTACATCATAATGCCTTGTAGATCTCTTGTACACATGATATGCACTCAGCACCATACATGTGACCTAGCTACATACTATCTGTATCATCTAATCTTTTCGAAGGTTCAACCGGGATTTCTCTCTCTTTTCCAACAATGTCACCAATCAAGTAATTATCCACAAACATATTTCCAATATTATTATAAAATATCATAATAAAAGTAACATTGATGTATTACTTACATATAAACTTACATCTCATTTAATATCAAGGCAATAACATTAAATTACACATTGCCTTATTAAAAATCATATGAACTTACAATTTCCCATAATACCATAATCATAGAAATCACATTTATGTATGATAATTCAATGCACTTCATGTACCATAGACATATTTTTAAATCAATTCATAAACTTGGCACCATAATCATTTAATTTAACATAATTCAATTAATTCACTAAATTTAACTTTCAAATATAAATTACAGCGTTATTGCTATATTATTATCATACCAACTTACATACTTTCAACACCTCGAACATTATAATAAATATATCAATTTTACATTGAAACATGCATAAATTAATGCTTATTATACATATGAACTTACCTTGTAACACCCCTAACTCGTGACCGTCGCCGGTGTCGGACACGAGAGGTTAACGGCCAAATCCTCTCAAGGTACCAACCAATTTGTCATTTCCAGTCAGGCTGGAAAACTACGTCACCGTCGCCTTAAAAATCATATCTCGAGTTTCAAAACTCGGAAACTGGTTTCGTAAATTTTACCTGAATTTAGACTCACATACCCATCCATGGATTTATTTCTAGAATTTTTGGTCAGGCCAATTGGTACAGTTTATTAGTTAAAGTCACCCATGTTACAGGGATCGACTGCTCTGACCTTTGCGCGTTACAACTTGAATATCTCTCTGTACAGGGCTTTAATACTGGTGTAGTTTGTTTCTAATGAAACTACACTCAAAATGGAATCTGTACATATAAGGCATGACTCCTAATTCTTTCTGGATAATTTATGGTAAATTTTCAAAGTCGCGTCAGGGGACCCAGAAACCGTTCTGGCCCTGTCTCACGAGAACTTTAATATTTCTCAGTATACTGCTCATATGGTCGTTTCGTTTCATCCATATGAAAATAGATTCATCAAGGTTCAATTTCATAATTTACCCACTATTTAATTCTACTTCTACTATTTTTAGTGATTTTCAATCTCATCTCACTGCTGCTGTCCGCAACAGTTACTGCAGTAGACTATGCCGATTTCATGAATCTTTCCTTGGCCTTAATCATCCATCATACATGACACAAATTGTGGCCACCTTATCAAAATTAGAGTTTCTAAGACTCGTGGCTATAGGTTCTAGCATCCCACTCGACGACCACATAGGCCATTTTCACATGGCTTAAAGTTTACAACCCACAATTCGACAAAATATAATAGCCTATACATGCCAAATGTTCTTCAACAACGAAAACAATACCACAAGATTTCAGCGGTGTGATGACTTCAACGACGGTCCCGATCACGCAAGCAATACGAATCCGAGAGACCTAAAATGGGTGACAAGAAAAAAACACCGAGTGAGTTTACAACTCGAGAAGTCATAAGCATTCATCAATCCATGTCACATCACTACAACATGTACAGCAAACGAGGCTAGGTACTCATCCATATCGAATCTATACCATAATACCTCGGACCTTTCGGTCCAATCTCGTACCAAGTCATACATCCACATTTCATATTCTACACAACAAGATAATCAAGCATTTTACACATTAACTCATTTTCCAGCACAACCATACAATTTCGGTCATCACATAGATTTAAGGCTTACCAATTCAACCCCAAGCATGAACATATTCTCTATTCATCATGAGCTCGAGGTACTTACCCGATCCGCTGTCCGGGATTAACTCGATAATGTCGCACACTCAGTGCCAATTGTAATACAAGAGCATATAGTGAATCTGCACACTTAGTGCTATATATTTTCAGCTCGCACACTTAGTGCTATATAATTTTCAGCTCGCACAATTAGTGCTATATAATCAAACTCGCACACTTAGTGCTGTACAATTTTAAACCCGCACACTTAGTGCCAATCTTGTCACCGTGTCCATTTATACCTGCACACTTAGTGCCGAGACCAATACCTTATGCATTTTGCTGCCTTTATACATTCAACAATGGCATCATTCCATACACATACATTTCCATTTACACATCAATTCATTTAAACACAATTGTGTATATATTATGGTCATTTACATCAACACCAAATATATGCTTAATGACTTACCTTATATTGGATGAAACGATTTCCAATCGACTACTCGATTATCTTTCCTTTGCCTTTGCTTGATTCTCCACCTCTAGCTTCTTGAGCTAAATTTAACAAATAAATTGGTTTTATCAATTGAGCATCGGAAGAGGAATTCAAGATGCCTAGCCAATATATAAATATCTACTCATTAGGCATCAAAGTCGCATATGTACAAAATCATGAATCGAACTCAACACCTTAGTTAGTATTCCTCTTAGCCGAATTTTCTAAGCCAAGAATAGGCATCAATATGCTTGCCTCTAACCGAATGCATGCACACCAATTTCCCCTCATGTGGCGAATATGCATGTCCATGTTGAGGCCGATTATGCACTTAATACCACACAAAACAGCATGCATTTTACTAACTAACGCATTACATATTGTAGCTCAATACACATCTCTCATGTACTACATAACCGAAAACATCATCCCAAGCAAATATATACCTTGAAATAGTATATATGTCATACCAATTCATCATGTGCAAACACATATTCAAAGCTCAAATCTTACCTACCATGCAACATGCATGAATCATACTTGTGGATATACCATGACCGAATACATCACAACACCATCATTTTGGTCATGATTAAGCAAAGAACTTAATGTCTCACTCAAAAATACTAAAAAGAAAGTCCAAGAGCCATCAATCCCCATCACGTACACCATTAACAAGCTTCATATTTAACATGCAATGGCATTAACACAAAATCCACCTTGGCCAAATACCATTTCCATGGCATAACAAGGATTTGAACCATGGCTAACATGCACATCAAGTTAGCAACCAAAACAAGCATGAATCTCATGACACAACCTCAAACATACCTTAATCTTGATGCAAGTATAGCCAAATCCCTTCTAGTTCTCTTCTAAACCAAGCATGAAGCAAAAATCCTCCCTTTTCCTTAGTATTTTCGGCCAAAGAAGAGAAAATGGATGAACAAAATTTTTCTTTTCTCTTCCACAATGCACGGCAAGGGGGGTTTCACTCACACACACACATTTTTTTTTTCTTTCTTTATTACCCATACTCATTTGTTTATTGTTTCTCCCTAGTGCACCAACAAAACATGTTTCATGACATGTTTAGCCCATGATTCCTTGTCATGGCGGCCACTTCATGTTAGGGGAAATTTGACATGCAAATCCTTATTTTTGCATGTATTATCAACTAGTCATCCCACATTTCCCCATCATACTTTCAATGTTTACTACTAGGCCCTTTCTAGTGAAATTCACATTTATAACTCTAAATCGAAACATCAAAATGTCACACATGAATTAACACATATTATAGGCATCAAAATAAATTATAAATTATTTTTATGCCTCAGTTTTGTGGTCCCGAAACCACATCCCGACTAGGGTCAATTTTGGGATGTCACAACTCTCCCCCACTTAGAAATTTTCGTCCCCGAAAATCTTACCGGTAAATAGGCTCGGGTATCGCTCTCTCATAGAGTCCTCAAGTTCCCAAGTGGCTTCTTCAATTCCGTGTTTATGCCACAACACCTTCACTAATGGGATTTTCTTGTTTCAGTAGCTCTTTTACTTCACGCATCGAGAATCGCGAATCGCTCTTCTTCATAACTCAAATTAGGTGAACCTCGACCTCGGATGGAGTAATTACGTGCGTCGGGTCGACCTATATCGTCAAGCATCGAAACATGGAAAACGTTGTGAATCTTTTCGAGCTCAGGGGGGTAAAATTAATCGATGCGCCATCGCCCAACTCGTTCAGATACTTCATACGGACCGATGAACCTCGGACTCAATTTGCCCTTATGGCCAAATCTAAGCACCTTCTTCCAGGGTGAGACTTTGAGAAATACCTTGTCTCCAACCTGATATTCAATGTCTTTCCTTTTTCAAATCCGCATACGACTTTTGGCGATCCGTAGCGACCTTCAAACTTTCACGAATCACTCGAACTTTTACTCGGCATCTTTAACCAAATCAACCTCAAGAATTTACCTTCACTAAGTTCACCCGAGAATAATGGGGTACGGCATTTACGATTGTATAAAGCCTCGTAAGCGCCATCTTAATACTTGATTGAAAGCTATTGTTGTGGCGAATTCAATCAAAGGCAGATACTGTTCCCATGAACCACTAAACTCAAGGATACAACATCTCAACATATCCTCGAGTATTTGAATTATCCGTTCGGATTGACCATCGGTTTGGGGGTGAAAGGCGGTGCTGAAATGCAACTTGGTACCCAAAGCTTCTTGAAATTTCTTCCAAAATCGCGAGGTAAATCTCGGATCTCTATCCGACACAATAGAAATCGGTACCCCGTGTAATCTCACAATCTGAGAAACGTACAATTCGGCTAGTTTATCCAATGAAAAATCCGTACGCACGGGGATAAAGTGAGCCGACTTAGTCAGTCTATCAACAACAACCCAAATCGCATCCTTCTTATTAGCTGACAATGGCAGCCCGGACACAAAGTCCATTGTGACTCGATCCCATTTCCACTCGGGTATCGTGATCGGCTGAAGCAATCCTGAAGGCACTTGATGTTCCGCTTTCACTTGTTGACATATTAAACATCTCGAAACAAAGTCGGAGATGTCCCGTTTCATACCATGCCACCAAAACCGGCGTTTCAAATCGTTGTACATCTTCGTACTCCCCGGGTGGATTGCCATTCGGCTACAAAGGGGCTTCGTTCAAAATTATTGGAATAAGTTCCGAATTCTTTGGGACACACAGACGACTTCTGAACCTCAAACAATCGTCATCATCGATTTGAAATTCCGAGTCCTTGTTCGGAACACACTCATCCCGTTTTGCAACCAACTCATCATCGACTTTCTAAGCTTCACGAATTTGACGTATCAATAATGGTTTGGCTTTCAATTCAGCTACTAACACATTGTCGGGTAGGATAGACAAGTGTACATTCATCGCTCGCAAAGCAAATAGTGATTTCCGGCTTAAGGCATCCGCAACCACATTAGCCCTTCCCGGGTGATAATCAATGACGAGCTCATAATCTTTTAACAACTCGAGCCATCGCCTTTGTCGCAGATTTAAGTCTCTTTGGGTCATCAAATATTTGAGACTTTTGTGATCCGAATACACATGGCACTTCTCACCAAATAAGTAATGTCGCCATATCTTTAAAGGCGAATACGATGGCGACCAATTCGAGATCATGGGTCGGATAATTTTTCTCATGTGGCTTTAATTGCCTCGACGCGCAGGCCACAACTCGCCCTTCTTGCATCAATACGCAACCCAACCCAAGTAGGGATGCGTCACTATAAATGACAAACTCTTTGCCCGATTCGGGTTGCACTAGAATTGGGGCTTCATCGAATAAGCTTTCGATTGATCGAAACTTTTCGACATTTCTCCGTCCATTCGAACTTAACATCCTTTTGGAGTAACCGTCATTGGCGTGGCTATCGTCGAAAACCTTTTACAAATCGTCGGTAATAACCGCAAGCCCCAAAAGCTCTAACTTCGGTAACATTCCTTGGTGGTTTCCAATCGACTATGGCGAATTTTGTTCGGGTCCACCGATACCGTCTGGACACCACGTGCCCCAAAAGCTAACCTCTTTCAACCAAAATTCACATTTACCAACTTTGCGTATAACGCTTATCTCGTAAGATTTGCAACACTAGCCTCAAGTGTTCAAAGATGCTCGGTTTCATCTCTCGAATAGACCAAAATGTCATCGATAAATACAACTACTGAACCGATCCAAGTATGGCTGAAAATTCTATTCATTAAATCCATAAACACCATGGGGCATTAGTGAGCCCAAACGGCATCACCAAGAATTCGTAGTGACCGTACCTCGTTCTAAATGCGGTTTTGGGTATGTCCGATTCTCGGACCCTCAACCGATAATACCGACCTCAAATCTATCTTTGAAAACACCGAGGCTCCCTTTAATTGATCAAACAAATCGTCAATTCGTGGCAATGGATATTTATTCTTTATCGTCACTTTATTGAGTTGACGATAGTCGATGCACAACCTCATGGTTCCGTCCTTCTTCTTCACAAACAATACAAAGCCCCATGGAGAAAAACTCACCGAGCGAAACCTCTATCCGTCAATTCTTGCAATTGAACCTTCAATTCCTTTAATTCTGTTAATGCCATACGATACGGGGCTATTGAAATCGGCGTAGTACCGGTACAACCAACTTCGATGAATTCCACTTCTCGAACCGGTGGCAATCCGGTAACTCCTCGGAAAAACATCTGAATACTCACAAACCACTCGGTACCGATTCGAGTTTCCTTTTCGTCTCTTTATTTCCAAACACATACGCAAGGTATGTTTCACACCCTTTTTCACATACCTCCGGCGGTCATAGAAGATATTATCATTGGCGCTCCTTTTAAATCGATGAGACTCAACTCGGACTACCTCATTATTTGCACTCCTCAAATCAATGGTTTTCCTTTTGCGATCCACCATCGCATCATGTCTGATCACCAATCCATACCAAGAATAACATCGAATTCATTAAATGGTAGAAGCATCGGATCGGCCGAAAACAGATTCTCGAATTATTAGGGGCATCTCTTGCACACTTTATCAACGAATACGTGTCGACCCAAAGGGTTTGACACTCGAATTATGAACTCAGAGACTCAACGGTAGAGTCTTCTTTGGATGCTAAGGTTTCACATACATATGAATGAGTAGAGCGGGGTCAATCAATGCAATCACACTAGTATCAAAGAGAGTAAAAGTACCGGTGATAACGTCGGGGAGGATGCCTCCTCTCGTGCGCGGATGGCATATGCTCTAGCAGAGTACGGGTCTCGGATCGGACAGCCGTATTAGAGGCTCCTCTCGATTACCACCCCTACCTCCAGAGATTCTCGGGGCCTACCTCCAGCCCGTCGTTCCACTAGGTCTTGCACCTTGCGTCTTATTCCTCTCATCTAGCTCGTGCAATCTCTAATGAAGTGGTCCTTCGAACCGCATCCATAACAGCCCTATTAATGCAGACTTACCCCAACATTCACCTAGGTGTCGTCTTCCACATTGGGGGCATTCAAGTCTCTCTTGACGATTATTGCCCACACTAGCTATGAAGTAGCTCGGAGTCCGTCAATGGTGGGGCTCTAATGGAAATTCCCGATCGTCCTCGACTTACTGGTGTCCTCCCTGAACCTCTTTACAGCCGAGAACGGAGCTTTACTCGTCGATCTTTTACGGTAATCTCTTGCTTCAAATTCAGCCTTCTTCTTCTCCTTCCCAAGTTCTTCCGCTTTGCGGCTCGTTCGACTAGTGTCACGAACTCCTTTATCTCCAAAATTCCCACTAGTAACTTTAACTCTTCATTCAATCCTTCTTCAAATCTTTTGCACATCGCAACCTCATCAGCCACACACTCCGAGCATACCGACTAAGTCTTACGAACTCATGTTCAGATTCGAGATCTGATCATACGGCCTTGCTTGAGTTCCAAGAACTCCTTACGCTTCGATCAATGAACTGTTGACTAATATATTTCTTCCGAAATTCGTTTGAAACAAATCCCAAGTAACTTGTTCCTTTGGGACTATGGAAATCAAGGTCCTCCACCAATAGTAGGTGAGTCTCAGAACAAAGATATAGCACACTTAAGACATTCATCGGTGTGCATGACAATTCATCAAACACTCTAATGGTGTTATCAAGCGAACTTCGGCCTTTCGGCATAAATCGGTAACTATGGCCTTAAACTCCTCGCCCCACGCTTCCTAATCAAGTCCACGGTGGTTTACTCAGCCTCACAGGATCGATGAATCGATGGCATTACGGGCTCTTGGGGTGGAGTATTTAAATTCGGGAATGGTTGGACAGCCGGGTCGGTTCGAGCATATTGCGCGACCCACTCATTCATCATGGTGAAGAAGGCTTGTTTCGCCCTTCATTTTGATTATTCGCGGATGACCGAGGCTCAACAGCGGTGTCCCTTGTGCGGAGCAGCCGCTACACCTTCAACGTCATCCGCCAAGGGTCTCTCTATCCGGGTTCCATTGCTATTTAAAACAAAAATTTCAACCGTCAAGTCATCACATTATTCAGCACTAACAATTTGGCATGTATAGCTAGACTCACACGCGCTATGGTAGTCCTAGAACCGACTAAACCATAGCTCTGATATCAATAAAATTGTAACACCCCTAACTCGTGACCGTCGCCGGTGTCGGACACGAGAGGTTAACGGCCAAATCCTCTCAAGGTACCAACCAATTTGTCATTTCCAGTCAGGCTGGAAAACTGCGTCACCGTCGCCTTAAAAATCATATCTCGAGTTTCAAAACTCGGAAACTGGTTTCGTAAATTTTACCTGAATTTAGACTCACATACCCATCCATGGCTTTATTTCTAGAATTTTTGGTCGGGCCAATTGGTACAGTTTATTAGTTAAAGTCACCCATGTTACAGGGATCGACTGCTCTGACCTTTGCGCGTTACAACTTGAATATCTCTCTGTACAGGGCTTTAATACTGGTGTCGTTTGTTTCTAATGAAACTAGACTCAAAATGGAATCTGTACATATAAGGCATGACTCCTAATTCTTTCTGGATAATTTATGGTAAATTTTCAAAGTCGCGTCAGGGGACCCAGAAACCGTTCTGGCCCTGTCTCACGAGAACTTTAATATTTCTCAGTATACTGCTCATATGGTCGTTTCGTTTCATCCATATGAAAATAGATTCATCAAGGTTCAATTTCATAATTTACCCACTATTTAATTCTACTTCTACTATTTTTAGTGATTTTTCAATCTCATCTCACTGCTGCTGTCCGCAACAGTTACTGCAGAGACTATGCCGATTTCATGAATCTTTCCTTGGCCTTAATCATCCATCATACATGACACAAATTGTGGCCACCTTATCAAAATTAGAGTTTCTAAGACTCGTGGCTATAGGTTCTAGCATCCCACTCGACGACCACATAGGCCATTTTCACATGGCTTAAAGTTTACAACCCACAATTCGACAAAATATAATAGCCTATACATGCCAAATGTTCTTCAACAACGAAAACAATACCACAAGATTTCAGCCGGTGTGATGACTTCAACGACGGTCCCGATCACGCAAGCAATACGAATCCGAGAGACCTAAAATGGGTGACAAGAAAAAACCGAGTGAGTTTACAACTCAGTAAGTCATAAGCATTCATCAATCCACCGACACAATCACTACAACATGTACAAAGAAAGCGAGGCTAGGTACTCATCCATATCGAATCTATACCATAATACCTCGGACCTTTCGGTCCAATCTCGCACCAAGTCATACATCCACATTTCATATTCTACACAACAAGATAATCAAGCATTTTTACACATTAACTCATTTTCCAGCACAACCATACAATTTCAGTCATCACATAGATTTAAGGCTTACCAATTCAACCCCAAGCATGAACATATTCTCTATTCATCATGAGCTCGAGGTACTTACCCGATCCGCTGTCCGGATTAACTCGATAATGTCGCACACTCAGTGCCAATTGTAATACAAGAGCATATAGTGAATCCGCACACTTAGTGCTATATATTTTCAGCTCGCACACTTAGTGCTATATAATTTTCAGCTCGCACACTTAGTGCTATATAATCAAACTCGCACACTTAGTGCTGTACAATTTTAAACCCGCACACTTAGTGCCAATCTTGTCACCGTGTCCATTTATACCCGCACACTTAGTGCCGAGACCAATACCTTATGCATTTTGCTGCCTTTATACATTCAACAATGGCATCATTCCATACACATACATTTCCATTTACACATACATTTCCATTTACACATCAATTCATTTAAACACAATTGTGTATATATTATGGTCATTTACATCAACACCAAATATATGCTTAATGACTTACCTTATATTGGATGAAACGATTTCCAATCGACTACTCGATTATCTTTCCTTTGCCTTTGCTTGATTCTCCACCTCTAGCTTCTTGAGCTAAATTTAACAAATAAATTGGTTTTATCAATTGAGCATCGGAAGAGGAATTCAAGATGCCTAGCCAATATATAAATATCTACTCATTAGGCATCAAAGTCGCATATGTACAAAATCATGAATCGAACTCAACACCTTAGTTAGTATTCCTCTTAGCCGAAATTTTCTAAGCCAAGAATAGGCATCAATATGCTTGCCTCTAACCGAATGCATGCACACCAATTTCCCCTCATGTGGCCGAATATGCATGTCCATGTTGAGGCCGATTATGCACTTAATACCACACAAAAACAGCATGCATTTTACTAACTAACGATTACATATTGTAGCTCAATACACATCTCTCATGTACTACATAACCGAAAACATCATCCCAAGCAAATATATACCTTGAAATAGTATATATGTCATACCAATTCATCATGTGCAAACACATATTCAAAGCTCAAATCTTACCTACCATGCAACATGCATGAATCATACTTGTGGATATACCATGACCGAATACATCACAACACCATCATTTTGGTCATGATTAAGCAAAGAACTTAATGTCTCACTCAAAAATACTAAAAGAAAGTCCAAGAGCCATCAATCCCCATCACGTACACCATTAACAAGCTTCATATTTAACATGCAATGGCATTAACACAAAATCCACCTTGGCCAAATACCATTTCCATGGCATAACAAGGATTTGAACCATGGCTAACATGCACATCAAGTTAGCAACCAAAACAAGCATGAATCTCATGACACAACCTCAAACATACCTTAATCTTGATGCAAGTATAGCCAAATCCTTCTAGTTCTCTTCTAAACCAAGCATGAAGCAAAAATCCTCCCTTTTCCTTAGTATTTTCGGCCAAAGAAGAGAAAATGGATGAACAAAATTTTCTTTTTTCTCTTCCACAATGCACGGCAAGGGGGGTTTCACTCACACACACACATTTTTTTTTTTCTTTCTTTATTACCCATACTCATTTGTTTATTGTTTCTCCCTAGTGCACCAACAAAACATGTTTCATGACATGTTTAGCCCATGATTCCTTGTCATGGCCGGCCACTTCATGTTAGGGGGGGAAATTTGACATGCAAATCCCTTATTTTTGCATGTATTATCAACTAGTCATCCCACATTTCCCCATCATACTTTCAATGTTTACTACTAGGCCCTTTCTAGTGAAATTCACATTTATAACTCTAAATCGAAACATCAAAAATGTCACACATGAATTAACACATATTATAGGCATCAAAATAAATTATAAATTATTTTTATGCCTCAGTTTTGTGGTCCCGAAACCACATCCCGACTAGGGTCAATTTTGGGATGTCACAACTCTCCCCACTTAGAAATTTTCGTCCCGAAAATCTTACCGTAAATAGGCTCGGTATCGCTCTCTCATAGAGTCCTCAAGTTCCCAAGTGGCTTCTTCAATTCCGTGTTTATGCCACAACACCTTCACTAATGGGATTTTCTTGTTTCGTAGGCTCTTTTACTTCACGCATCAGAATGCGAACCGGCTCTTCTTCATAACTCAAATTAGGCTGAACCTCGACCTCAGATGGAGTAATTACGTGCGTCGGGTCAGACCTATATCGTCGAAGCATCGAAACATGGAAAACGTTGTGAATCTTTTCGAGCTCAGGGGGGTAAAATTAATCGGTACGCTACTGGCCCAACTCTTTCAGATACTTCATACGGACCGATGAACCTCGGACTCAATTTGCCCTTATGGCCAAATCTAAGCACCTTCTTCCGGGTGAGACTTTGAGAAATACCTTGTCTCCAACCCGATATTCAATGTCTTTCCTTTTCAAATCAAGATACGACTTTTGGCGATCCGTAGCGACCTTCAAACTTTCACGAATCACTCGAACTTTTTACTCGGCATCCTTAACCAAATCAACCTCAAGAATTTACCTTCACTAAGTTCACCCGAATAATGGGGTACGGCATTTACGATCGTATAAAGCCTCGTAAGGCGCCATCTTAATACTTGATTGAAAGCTATTGTTGTAAGCGAATTCAATCAAAGGCGATACTGCTCCCATGAACCACTAAACTCAAGGATACAACATCTCAACATATCCTCGAGTATTTGAATTATCCGTTCGGATTGACCATCGGTTTGGGGGTGAAAGCGGTGCTGAAATGCAACTTGGTACCCAAAGCTTCTTGAAATTTCTTCCAAAATCGCGAGGCAAATCTCGGATCTCTATCCGACACAATAGAAATCGGTACCCCATGTAATCTCACAATCTGAGAAACGTACAATTCGGCTAGTTTATCCAATGAAAAATCCGTCGCACGCGGGGATAAAGTGAGCCGACTTAGTCGGATCTATCAACAACAACCCAAATCGCATCCTTCTTATTAGTCGACAATGGCGGCCGGACACAAAGTCCATTGTGACTCGATCCCATTTCCACTCGGGTATCGTGATCGGTGAAGCAATCTGAAGGCACTTGATGTTCCGCTTTCACTTGTTGACATATTAAACATCTCAAACAAAGTCGAGATGTCCCGTTTCATACCATGCCACCAAAACCGGCGTTTCAAATCGTTGTACATCTTCGTACTCCCGGGTGGATTGCCATTCGGCTACAAAGGGCTTCGTTCAAAATTATTGGAATAAGTTCAATTCTTTGGGACACACAGACGACTTCTGAACCTCAAACAATCGTCATCATCGATTTGAAATTCCGAGTCCTTGTTCGGAACACACTCATCCCGTTTTGCAACCAACTCATCATCGACTTTCTAAGCTTCACGAATTTGACGTATCAATAATGGTTTGGCTTTCAATTCAGCTACTAACACATTGTCGGGTAGGATAGACAAGTGTACATTCATCGCTAGCAAAGCAAATAGTGATTTCCGGCTTAAGGCATCCGCAACCACATTAGCCCTTCCCGGGTGATAATCAATGACGAGCTCATAATCTTTTAACAACTCGAGCCATCGCCTTTGTCGCAGATTTAAGTCTCTTTGGGTCATCAAATATTTGAGACTTTTGTGATCCGAATACACATGGCACTTCTCACCAAATAAGTAATGTCGCCATATCTTTAAAAGCGAATACGATGGCAGCCAATTCGAGATCATGGGTCGGATAATTTTTCTCATGTGGCTTTAATTGCCTCGACGCATAGGCCACAACTCGCCCTTCTTGCATCAATACGCAACCCAACCCAAGTAGGGATGCGTCACTATAAATGACAAACTCTTTGCCCGATTCGGGTTGCACTAGAATTGGGGCTTCAGTCGAATAAGCTTTCAGTTGATCGAAACTTTTCTGACATTTCTCCGTCCATTCGAACTTAACATCCTTTTGGAGTAGCTTCGTCATTGGCGTGGCTATCGTCGAGAAACCTTTTACAAATCGTCGGTAATAACCGGCAAGCCCCAAAAAGCTCCTAACTTCGGTAACATTCCTTGGTGGTTTCCAATCGACTATGGCCAGAATTTTGTTCGGGTCCACCCTGATACCCGATGCGGACACCACGTGCCCCAAAAAGCTAACCTCTTTCAACCAAAATTCACATTTACTGAACTTTATGTATAACTGCTTATCTCGTAAGATTTGCAACACTAGCCTCAAGTGTTCAGCATGCTCAGTTTCATCTCTCGAATAGACCAAAATGTCATCGATAAATACAACTACGAACCGATCCAAGTATGGCCTGAAAATTCTATTCATTAAATCCATAAACACCGCAGGGGCATTAGTGAGCCCAAACGGCATCACCAAGAATTCGTAGTGACCGTACCTCGTTCTAAAAGCGGTTTTGGGTATGTCCGATTCTCGGACCCTCAACTGATAGTACCCCGACCTCAAATCTATCTTTGAAAACACCGAGGCTCCCTTTAATTGATCAAACAAATCGTCAATTCGTGGCAATGGATATTTATTCTTTATCGTCACTTTATTGAGTTGACGATAGTCGATGCACAACCTCATGGTTCCGTCCTTCTTCTTCACAAACAATACGAGTGCGCCCATGGAGAAAAACTCAGCCGAAGCGAAACCTCTATCCGTCAATTCTTGCAATTGAACCTTCAATTCCTTTAATTCGTTAATGCCATACGATGCGGGCTATTGAAATCGGCGTAGTACCGGTACAACCGATGTCAATTCCACTTCTCGAACCGGTGGCAATCCGGTAACTCCTCGGAAAAACATCTGAATACTCACAAACCACTGGTACCGATTCGAGTTTCCTTTCCGTCTCTTTATTTCCAAACACATACGCAAGGTATGTTTCACACCCTTTTTCACATACCTCCGAGCGGTCATAGAAGATATTATCATTGGCGCCCTTTTAAATCAATGAGACTCGACTCGGACTACCTCATTATTTGCACTCCTCAAATCAATGGTTTTCCTTTTGCGATCCACCACCGCATCATGTACGGTCACCAATCCATACCAAGAATAACATCGAATTCATTAAATGGTAGAAGCATCGATCGGTAGGAAAACAGATTCTCGAATTATTAGGGGCATCTCTTGCACACTTTATCAACAGTACGTGTCGACCCAAAGGGTTTGACACTCGAATTATGAACTCAGTAGACTCAACAGGTAGAGTCTTACCGGATGCTAAGGTTTCACATACATATGAATGAGTAGAGCCGGGGTCAATCAATGCAATCACACTAGTATCAAAGAGAGTAAAAGTACCAGTGATAACGTCAGGGGAGGATGCCTCCTCTCGTGCGCGGATGGCATATGCTCTAGCAGGAGTACGGGTCTCGGATCGGACAGCCGTATTAGAGGCTCCTCTCTGATTACCACCCCTACCTCCGAGAGATTCTCGGGGCCTACCTCCACCGTCGTTCCACTAGGTCTTGCACCTTGCGTCTTATTCCTCTCATCTAGCTCCGTGCAATCTCTAATGAAGTGGTCCTTGAACCGCATCCATAACAGCCCTATTAATGCAGACTTACCCCAACATTCACCTAGGTGTCGCCTTCCACATTGGGGCATTCAAGTCTCTCTTGACGATTATTGCCCACACTAGCTACTAAGTAGCTCGAGTCCGTCAATGGTGGGGCTCTAATGGAAATTCCGCATCGTCCTCGACTTCATGGTGTCCTCCCGAACCTCTTTACAGCCGAGAACGGAGCTTTACTCGTCGATCTTTTACGGTAATCTCTTGCTTCAAATTCAGCCTTCTTCTTCTCCTTCCCAAGTTCTTCCGCTTTGCGTGCTCGTTCGACTAGTGTCACGAACTCCTTTATCTCCAAAATTCCCACTAGTAACTTTAACTCTTCATTCAATCCTTCTTCAAATCTTTTGCACATCGCAACCTCATCAGCCACACACTCCGAGCATACCGACTAAGTCTTACGAACTCATGTTCAGATTCAGATCTGATCATACGGCCTTGCTTGAGTTCCAAGAACTCCTTACGCTTCGATCAATGAACCGTTGACTAATATATTTCTTCCAAATTCGTTTGAAACAAATCCCAAGTAACTTGTTCCTTTGGGACTATGGAAATCAAGGTCCTCCACCAATAGTAGGTGAGTCTCGCAACAAAGATATAGCACACTTAAGACATTCATCGGTGTGCATGACAATTCATCAAACACTCTAATGGTGTTATCAAGCCGTAACTCTACCCTTCGGCATAAATCGCTAACTATGGCCTTAAACTCCTCGCCCCACGCTTCCTAATCAAGTCCACGGTGGTTTACTCAGCCTCACAGGATCAATGAATCGATGGCATTACGGGCTCTTGGGGTGGAGTATTTAAATTCGGGAATGGTTGGACAGCCGGTCGGTTCGAGCATATTGCGCGACCCACTCATTCATCATGGTGAAGAAGGCTTGTTTCGCCCTTCATTTTGATTATTCATGGATGACCGAGGCTCAACAGGCGGTGTCCCTTGTGCGGAGCAGCCGCTACACCTTCAACGTCATCCGCCAAGGGTCTCTATCCCGGGTTCCATTGCTATTTAAAACAAAAATTTCAACCGTCAGAAGTCATCACATTATTCAGCACTAACAATTTGGCATGTATAGCTAGACTCACACGCGCTATGGTAGTCCTAGAACCGACTAAACCATAGCTCTGATATCAATAAAATTGTAACACCCTAACTCGTGACCGTCGCGGTGTCGGACACGAGAGGTTAACGCCAAATCCTCTCAAGGTACCAACCAATTTGTCATTTCCAGTCAGGCTGGAAAACTGCGTCACCGTCGCCTTAAAAATCATATCTCGAGTTTCAAAACTCGGAAACTGGTTTCGTAAATTTTACCTGAATTTAGACTCACATACCCATCCATGGATTTATTTCTAGAATTTTGGTCGGGCCAATTGGTACAGTTTATTAGTTAAAGTCACCCATGTTACAGGGATCGACTGCTCTGACCTTTGCGCGTTACAACTTGAATATCTCTCTGTACAGGGCCTTAATACTGGTGTCGTTTGTTTCTAATGAAACTAGACTCAAAATGGAATCTGTACATATAAGGCATGACTCCTAATTCTTTCTGGATAATTTATGGTAAATTTTCAAAGTCGCGTCAGGGGACCCAGAAACCGTTCTGGCCCTGTCTCACGAGAACTTTAATATTTCTCAGTATACTGCTCATATGGTCGTTTCGTTTCATCCATATGAAAATAGATTCATCAAGGTTCAATTTCATAATTTACCCACTATTTAATTCTACTTCTACTATTTTAGTGATTTTTCAATCTCATCTCACTGCTGCTGTCCGCAACAGTTACTGCAGTAGACTATGCCGATTTCATGAATCTTTCCTTGGCCTTAATCATCCATCATACATGACACAAATTGTGGCCACCTTATCAAAATTAGAGTTTCTAAGACTCGTGGCTATAGGTTCTAGCATCCCACTCGACGACCACATAGGCCATTTTCACATGGCTTAAAGTTTACAACCCACAATTCGACAAAATATAATAGCCTATACATGCCAAATGTTCTTCAACAACGAAAACAATACCACAAGATTTCAGCCGGTGTGATGACTTCAACGACGGTCCCGATCACGCAAGCAATACGAATCCGAGAGACCTAAAATGGGTGACAAGAAAAAACACCGAGTGAGTTTACAACTCAAGAAGTCATAAGCATTCATCAATCCACCGACATCACTACAACATGTACAAAGAAACGAGGCTAGGTACTCATCCATATCGAATCTATACCATAATACCTCGGACCTTTCGGTCCAATCTCGCACCAAGTCATACATCCACATTTCATATTCTACACAACAAGATAATCAAGCATTTTACACATTAACTCATTTTCCAGCACAACCATACAATTTCAGTCATCACATAGATTTAAGGCTTACCAATTCAACCCCAAGCATGAACATATTCTCTATTCATCATGAGCTCGAGGTACTTACCCGATCCGCTGTCCGGATTAACTCGATAATGTCGCACACTCAGTGCCAATTGTAATACAAGAGCATATAGTGAATCCGCACACTTAGTGCTATATATTTTCAGCTCGCACACTTAGTGCTATATAATTTTCAGCTCGCACACTTAGTGCTATATAATCAAACTCGCACACTTAGTGCTGTACAATTTAAACCCGCACACTTAGTGCCAATCTTGTCACCGTGTCCATTTATACCCGCACACTTAGTGCCGAGACCAATACCTTATGCATTTTGCTGCCTTTATACATTCAACAATGGCATCATTCCATACACATACATTTCCATTTACACATCAATTCATTTAAACACAATTGTGTATATATTATGGTCATTTACATCAACACCAAATATATGCTTAATGACTTACCTTATATTGGATGAAACGATTTCCAATCGACTACTCGATTATCTTTCCTTTGCCTTTGCTTGATTCTCCACCTCTAGCTTCTTGAGCTAAATTTAACAAATAAATTGGTTTTATCAATTGAGCATCGGAAGAGGAATTCAAGATGCCTAGCCAATATATAAATATCTACTCATTAGGCATCAAAGTCGCATATGTACAAAATCATGAATCGAACTCAACACCTTAGTTAGTATTCCTCTTAGCGAATTTTCTAAGCCAAGAATAGGCATCAATATGCTTGCCTCTAACCGAATGCATGCACACCAATTTCCCCTCATGTGGCCGAATATGCATGTCCATGTTGAGGCCGATTATGCACTTAATACCACACAAAACAGCATGCATTTTACTAACTAACGATTACATATTGTAGCTCAATACACATCTCTCATGTACTACATAACCGAAAACATCATCCCAAGCAAATATATACCTTGAAATAGTATATATGTCATACCAATTCATCATGTGCAAACACATATTCAAAGCTCAAATCTTACCTACCATGCAACATGCATGAATCATACTTAATGGATATACCATGACCGAATACATCACAACACCATCATTTTGGTCATGATTAAGCAAAGAACTTAATGTCTCACTCAAAATACTAAAAAGAAAGTCCAAGAGCCATCAATCCCCATCACGCACACCATTAACAAGCTTCATATTTAACATGCAATGGCACTAACACAAAATCCACCTTGGCCAAATACCATTTCCATGGCATAACAAGGATTTGAACCATGGCTAACATGCACATCAAGTTAGCAACCAAAACAAGCATGAATCTCATGACACAACCTCAAACATACCTTAATCTTGATGCAAGTATAGCCAAATCCCTTCTAGTTCTCTTCTAAACCAAGCATGAAGCAAAAATCCTCCCTTTTCCTTAGTATTTTCGGCCAAAGAAGAGAAAATGGATGAACAAAATTTTTCTTTTCTCTTCCACAATGCACGGCAAGGGGGGTTTCACTCACACACACACATTTTTTTTTCTTTCTTTATTACCCATACTCATTTGTTTATTGTTTCTCCCTAGTGCACCAACAAAACATGTTTCATGACATGTTTAGCCCATGATTCCTTGTCATGGCCGGCCACTTCATGTTAGGGGAAATTTGACATGCAAATCCTTTATTTTTGCATGTATTATCAACTAGTCATCCCACATTTCCCCATCATACTTTCAATGTTTACTACTAGGCCCTTTCTAGTGAAATTCACATTTATAACTCTAAATCGAAACATCAAAAATGTCACACATGAATTAACACATATTATAGGCATCAAAATAAATTATAAATTATTTTTATGCCTCAGTTTTGTGGTCCCGAAACCACATCCCGACTAGGGTCAATTTTGGGATGTCACATACCTCGATACTAAAACGATCATTTTACCAACTTTCCTAATTTTCGATTTTTCTCTCATTCTAGGTTCAATCTCATTTTCCGGGATCTAAAATATCATATTTTACTTATTTTATTAATGTACTATTCAAAACAATCCTTAACTCAAACTTTGGAAAAATTACAATTTTGTCCCTAAACTTTTGCATATTTACACTTTTGCCCCAGGGCTCGGGAATTAAACTTCATCCCTTATTATTATGTTTTATGACATGCTGATCACTTTTCCCTTCTATGGCAACATCAAATTCTCACTCTAACATATACTTATGACTATTAGGTATTTTTACCGATTAAGCCCTTTTACTCGTTTTCACTCAAAACCGAGTAGCACAAGTTGTCTAACATAATTTAAAACCTCATATTCTATCACAAAACAAAAAAATAAACACATTTCACCTATGGCTAGTTATCCAAATATGAACCCTAGCTTAAATTATTGCTAGAATAAGCTTAATCAAATTACCAGGATTCCAAAAACATAAAGAACTTGAAAAACGGGGTTAGAACGGACTTACTATTGAGCTTGGAAAGCTTGAATACCCTAGCCATGGTTTCCCCCATGCTAATTTCGTCCTCCATGAAAAAGATGAGTAAATTTTGGCTTTATTTTCCCTTTTTATTTCTTTTAATTACCAAATGACCAAAATGCCCTTCTTTACAAAACTTTCAAAAATTCCATCCATGTCCAATTTTTGTCCATCACTTAGAATTTAAGACCTCCTAATTAATATTTCAAAGCAATTTCATACTAGAAACTTCTAGAATGAAAGTTTTGCAACTTATTCAATTTAGTCCCTAACTTCAAATTGAGCACTTTATGCATAGAATTTCTTCACGAAATTTTCACACAATCATGCAATCATATCATAGACCTCAAAATAATCATAAAATAATTATTTTTATCTTAGATTTTGTGGTCCCAAAACCTCTGTTCCAACTAGACCCAATTTTGGGCTATTACATTATTATTTGGTTTTGGGTTGTAATAAGGCCATTTTAACTATTTTAATGGGATTATTTTATTTTATACCCTATATTTTACTGATAACAATCCAAACTGGGTTAGACTTAGGGCGCATTTCCAAAATGATAATTGTTTTCAAAATAACGCAACGATACAATTAATCGGTTTATCAAAAATATCTACTTAAATGAATTCCAACTCGTTTTTCTCAAAACCTAACCTTGCACCAAAGTGTGGCAATGGTTGTGGGCATGTCTAGGATTGGATCCAATCAAGAGCTTGGTACTTAAGCAGCCTTCTAGGCTCACCTCCTCTGTTTTGGATACCTACCTGGTGCACAGCTTCCATTCACTTTATTAACTTAGCAAAGACTATCTTTTAAAACACTAAGAAGGACATTGAAAGAGGCATGGGTTTTCTTAAAAACTTCAATGTGACACATCGGATCCAACCATAACGTCTGGGCCGGGTTTGAGGTGTTACACAACCACAAACCAGTCCAGATGCGGTCTGAAGATCCGATTCATCAAATCCATGAAAACAACTGGTGCATTAGTGAGTCCAAAAGGCATAACCAAAAACTCATAATGTCCGTACCTCGTTCTAAAAGCATTCTTTGGCACATCTGAATCTTTAACTCGCAACTGATAGTAACCTGATCTCAAATCTATCTTCGAAAATATTGTGGCCCCTTTCAGTTGATAAAACAAATCATCAATCCATGGCAACGAATACTTATTCTTTATAGTCACCTTATTAAGCTGTCTGTAATCAATGCACATTCTCATAGTTCCATCTTTCTTTTTCATAAGCAACATAGGTGTACCCCACGGAGAGAAACTCGGTTGTGCGAAACCTCTATCTGTCAATTCTTGCAACTGAGTTTTCAATTCTTTTAATTCTGTAGGTGCCATTCTATATAGAGCTATGTACATCGAAGTTGTCCCTGGCACTAACTCAATACCAAACTCTACTTCCCGAATAGGTGGCAAACCTGGTAATTCTTCTGGAAACACATCCGGATACTCACATACAACAGGTACTGAATCAATGTTTCTTTCAGCTGTTTACTATCGAGCACGTAGGTAATGTAAGCTTCACACCCTTTTCTCACATATTTCTGAGCTAGTATCGAAGAAATCACTACTGGTAAACCATACAAATCACTAGATTCGATCCGAATAACTTCATCTTTCTGGCTTCGTAGACCAATGGTCTTTCTTTTACAATTCACAACACATCATGTAAAGTCAACCAATCCATGCCCAAAATTATATCGAACTCATCAAATGGCAGCAACATTAAATCAGCCGGAAAGTACAGATCTCGAACCATCAAGGGACAATTCTTACACACTTTATCAACCATAACACACCGGCCCAAGGGGTTTGACACTCTGATCACAAACTCATTAGACTCAACAGGTAGAGTCTTGCTGAATACTAATGTCTTACACACATAAGAATGAGTAGACCCAGGATCAATCAATATAATTACATTAGTATAATAAAGAGCGAATATACCAGTAATAACATCAGGGGATGAAGCCTCCTCTCGCGCGCGAATAGCATAAGCTCTGGAAGGTGCACGAGCCTCAAATCTGACTGCCGTATCTTTAGTCCCTCTCTGACTACCATTCGTATTACCAGCATTTCTGGGTGGTCTACCTCGAGCTGCTGTATTACTCGATCTCATATTCTACACTGGATTTTCTTCAGCTAACATTGGGCAATCTCGAATATAATAATCTGTAATTCTGCATTTAAAACAGGCTCAATCATGCAATCTACAACTGCCGGGATGTCATTTACCATAGTGTTTACACTCGGGTTGATTTGATCTGACATTACCCACACTTGCTACCGAAGTAGCTCTCGAGCTCACTGGTGGTCTATTTTGATCCCGTCTGGGATAACCTGAAGTGGCTTTAGAACGGATGAAATCATCTCAAAACTTCTTTGATGCCGTCTGGAATGACTTACCGGGTGTTCTTTTGCATGCATCTCTAGCTTCAAAGTCAGCTTTTCTTTTCTCTTTCCCGAGTTCTTCATCTTTATAGGCTCGCTCAACCAGTACCACGAACTCTTTTATCTCAAGTATGCCAACTAATAGTTTAATGTTTTCATTCAGCCCATCTTCAAATCTTTTACACATTATGGCTTCAGTGGAAACACACTCTCTGGCATACCGACTGGGTCTCACAAATTTCCGCTTGTACTCCGTCACGGTCATCCGACCCCGTTTCAGCCCCAAAAATTCCTTACACTTCTGATCAATAAATCTTTGGCTGATATATTTCTTACGGAACTCAGTTTGGAAGAATTCCCAGGTCACTTACTCTCTCGGAACCACTGATACTAGGGTATTCCACCAGTGCCATGTTGTTTCTCGAAGTAAAGATATGGCATATTTCAAGCACTCATCTGGTGTACAGGACAGCTCGTCAAACACACGGATGGTATTATCAAGCTAGAACACAGCCCGTTCATCTTCATCCTCATCGGTAGCTTTAAATTCTTCAGCCCCATGTTTCCTGATTTTATCAACAAGTGGCTTATATAATCTCAACAGATCACTTACTTGAGGTAGTGCAGGCATCGAAGATGGATTAGTCAGGGGTGGAGGTTGTTGTGCAGCCGGGTTAGTCCGGATGTATTAAGTAAACCAATTATTCATCATCTGATAGAAGGCTTGTTTAGCCTCTCTTTCTTGATAACTCGAAGTCGGTTGAGAATCAGCCGGTGCTGTCCCTTGCGCGGGAGCAGGCGCTACACTCTCGACATCATCAGCTACAGCTCTATCGGGATCCATTTATTATATGAAAACACATTTCAAATGTCAGAAGTCATCACACTATCACAGTATATAATTATGGCATGTATAGCTAAACTCACTCACACTACGTTAGTCCTAGAACCGACTAAGCCGTAGCTCTGATACCAATAAAATGTAACACGCTTAACCCATATCCGTCGCTGAAAAGGGGTTACCAGACATTACTAGACAAAAGCATAGATCTGAATATTTCCAAATTAATTCGAAGTCTAAATTACATCCAAACTTATCACCACATAGTTTAAGTAAAATTTAATTCGAAGATATATATATCTAGAACAAATCATTGCACATACAGAATTTATAATGAATCAATAATTTCCTTTCAAAACACTTGGCCTATTTATTATTATTTTTATATATTTATGAGTCATGCAAATATTCAAGTTAATTATCCATTAAAACAAAATTTTATTACCAACCTTTTTTATTCATAAAAGTGAACGGCATTAATGTGTTGGTCTATAGGTAATTTATTTTACTATCATATAATATATAAATTCTCAACAAATTTCACTTACTATCATATAATATATAAATTCTCAACAAATTTCACTACCATTCACGCCTCATTATATAAGCATCACCCACAACATTAGTACATGTATTAATTATAATGAGTAACATGTGAAAAATCCCAACTATTTTATCATGACCAATTACCAAGCCCAAGTATAACCTGCCTTAGTTTTATTTAGCATCCAATGAAAAACATATATCCTATTAAAATTTTATATACTCAATACACTTTCAAAGCAACACAAATCTGATCAACATTTTATACGACATCGTAATCTTTTTAACATAAGTCATAGCTTAATCAAAGCCGAATGCAAGCCAAAGATTTTAACCATTCTTTAAAACATGAAATACTTACTCCATTCGTCAAACATACCATTAATTTAATTTAAAAGCATACACCGAATCTTTCAGAGGCAGTTATATGCACTATCAACGTATCATACCATTATTGGATCTATCAATGAAGTATGTATATAATAAGTGTAATTTACCTACAATTTAATCACACTTGAAATAATATGATTTCCATACATGTGACTAAATCTTATTCATAAAACATATATAATATATATATCAATACTCAAGTTCAATGATTACCTAACCAAGCACATAAACCGAATATATCCTTTTATTATTAAATCAAGACCATTTCACCTATACCATTTGACCTATACCAATGTCATAGTCATGGCAAGTAAACATGCTATGCAAGGAAAATTACACAATGTCATTGCAACACCCATTTTTCAAACATACAACAATTAACACATATATTATAGTTACCATGCCATGCAACATTATAACTAAAACAGATTAGACCACAACCAAAACATAACTAAGATTGAACCTAAGGATTTAGCCATTTTCGCATGGCTTTTAAATATACACATTCATAAAATAAATCCAACATTTCAAAATATAAGCCAGCCTATACATGCCATAATTTAAGTTTGACTTAAAGGTACCAAAATAGTTGATAGTGTGATGAGCTTGGCTGATAGTCCCCGAGCTTGCAACTTGACTTGTAAATCTATAAAATAGAAACAACATACACAGTAAGCTATGATAGCTTAGTAAGTTATAAGCAAATAAACATATCAGTAATATAATCAACCACTTTAACTAGTCGAATTTCATTAACACTACTATACTGGACCTCAAACCCATAATATGTATAATTAATACATTTTCACAGACATTTATATACCTAAGCCAAATACACACATAATCATTTAACATATTATATCCAACTTTCAAACTCAATAGACTTAGTGAACCATTCAAATGTTTATTTTTATATATAAACCTAAGATTCATTAAATAACATCACGTACATACTTGTTTCTTATATGGCCGAATATATCATCTCATATTATTCGTTCATAAGCCAAATACATATACCAAATGTCAAATTCTTCATTAACATTACACATGATTTATAACAAAAATTCATAGTATTTTCATACCTTCGCTCAAGTAGATATCTAGTTGTTTCATACCTGGCCATTTAACCTGTAATACACATCCGTACACAATTTACCTTTTCCCAATGAACCATTCGAAATCGAATAGGACACTCGGATTATCACATATATCGTACAATGCCAACGTCCCAGACGTGGTCTTACATGTAGCTACATATCGATGCCATTGTCCCGCATGTGTCTTACTCAGAAACACATATCGAATCACATTTCGATGCCATGGACTTACTCGCACACATATATCGGAATCCTATGTCATGACATATGTATCCTAACTATTCCTAAGGTTCATACGGGACTTCCGAATGTCGGAACTTGATCGAAATGAGTTCAGAAACAAAGAAATCAAACCAATCCATATTCGGCTATATCAAATATAAATTTCAACATTTCATAACAGCATGTATATTTAATATTCCACTATAATTAAACACGTCTATTTGCTTATAAACTTACCCCGGACGTCATAAAACAGGACGGGGCTGCTAATCGACAATTTTCGTTTTTCCCCGGTCCAAATTCGATTTCTTTAGTTCTTGATCTTGATTTTTGCTTAGAAGATGGCCGAACCTAGTCTTCTATTCTTTCCTTTTCTTTTTGTTTAAATTCGGTGCAAGAAAGAATGGAAAACATGGATATGTCTTTTTTATTTTATAATATAATAACATACGTTAACTTATTATTATTTTATTAACTTATTATTATTTTACCTTTTTTTTCTTTAACCTTAGTTAATATATTATAAAATCATCCACTACCGTCCAAAATTACATATATAATGGGATAATTTCACCATAAATACCCCCACCTAGAAAGCCATTAACAAATAAGCCCTTTACAAAATAAACTATCCACTTTTCAATTTACGCGATTAAGTCCTTTTATTTAATCAGACACCTAAACGAAAAAATTAAATCATGAAAATTTCACAGGTATAAATTCACACAAAATAAACATATAAAATAATTTTTAAATATTTTTCTGACTCGAATTCGTGGTCCCGAAACCACCGTTTCATTAAGGTCTAAATCGGGCTGTTACAGTTTTATATGCTTATTAGATTTAATTAATCGTTTGAATTGACATAGGGATATGCAAGAGATTTGCAAGAGATTGGTTTAATTTAATGAGTATGTATGTGCAATAGCATGTTTGCTTGCTAGAATCTGTTTAGTTGGTTGAATTGACATAGGGATATGTCAAGAGATGAATGGATTTTTGGTATGTAAATTTGTTCATAATTTAGCGAATTGCCGGGTTGCTGTGAATTTATTCGTAAAAGTGTAAACATGAGTTTAGTAATTCTGAGTTCAAGAAATATAATTAATCCAACACAAGTATGTTACGTTGGTTAAATCTTATTTGAATCGTGCACTAGAACTCCTTTATTTTATTTTTAATTATTTACTTAGTTTTTAAATAGTTTTTGACCACCTTTTAAAACCAAATTATTTTACCTTGCCAAAGTGTTTTACAATTAATTTCATAAATAATTCTTTTATAGTCCCTGTGGGTACGATAACTGTAATATCCTGATTTTGGGCCTAGTCGAAATAGTGGTTTCGTGACCACAAAATCTGAGATAGAAATAATTATTTTATAATTATTTTGAGGTTTATGATATTATTGCATGATTCTGTGAAAATTTCGTGAAGAAATTTTATGCATAAAGTGCTTAAATTGAAATTAGGGACTAAATCGAATAATTTGTAAAACTTGAATTCTAGAAGTTTCTAGTATGAAATTGTTTTGAAATATTAATTAAGAGGTCTTAAATAGCAATTTTACCAATTTCTAAGTCCATGGACAAAAATTGGACATGGATGGAATTTTTGGAAAGTTTAGTAGTAAGGGCATTTTGGTCATTTAGGGGTAAAATGAATTAAAATACAAAATTAAAAGCCAATTTTGCTCATCTTCAACCCCATGGCCGAATATAGCAAGGAGAAACCATGGATAGGGTTTTTCAAGCTTCCAAGCTCGATTGTAAGTCATTCTAGCCCCGTTTTTCCAGTTCTTTACGTTTTTGGAGTCCCGGTAGCTCGATTAAGCTTATGCTAGCAATAATTTAACCTAGGGTTTATATTTGGAAAAATACCTGTAGGTGAAATTTGTGTATTTTGCTGTTTTATGATAGAATATGAGGTTTTAAATTATGTTAGACAACTTGTGCTACTCGATTTTAAGCGAAAACTAGCAAAAGTGCTTAATCGGTAAAAATACCTAATAGTCATAAGTACATGTTAGAGTGAGAATTTGATGTTAATATAGAAGGGAAAAATGATCAGCATGTCATAAAACATAAGAAAATAGGCTGAAGTTTAATTTACGAGCTTTGGGGCAAAAGTGTAAATATGCAAAAGTTTAGGGGCAAAATTGTAATTTTTCCAAAATATGATTTTGGGTCAATTTGAATAATGTGAGTCCTAATTAGACTATATTTTAAATGATAGAGCAAGGAAAACTAAAATTCGGGCTAAAATAGGGAAAATACCAAGTTATGGACGAAATGGTAAAAGTAGCCATTTTTGCATACGAGGTAAGTTCATGTGTAAATGTAGTAACATAATTGTCATTTTAAGCAATTTAATGTTGTTTATATGATATGATGCTGATTATTATCATGAAATATTATGCTTTGTGGTTATTGTTGAATAATATGTAATTATGTGAATTACTTGATGAGTATGAACTATCACCGAAGTATCAAATTCGATATTCCGTAGAAGATGGCAAAGATGAGTGATCAAGGAAAATGCCCGTTTGAACCTTGAGAATAGATTAGGATACAAGTGACATGTCACTAGGATGGTTGAGCATCAGAACTCGTTGAGTTGAGTCCGAGTTCACTTATGGATGCAAATGTCCGAACTCGTTGAGTTGAGTCCGAGTTCGTGAGATGTAACTAGGCATCCGAACTCGTTGAGTTGAGTCTGAGTTCATTCATGGATGCGAACGCCCGAGCTCGTTGAGTTAAGTCCGAGTTCGCTTATGGGCGGGTTATATAGTAGCTTGGCTACATATGTGGCACTTATGTGCAAACTTTCCATGTATCCGAATTATATTCCGATGTGTTCAACGGGTAAAATTTTACTCAAGCGGAGGAATACTCGAGATGAAAGGGAGGTATTGGTAAGTGTTGTGAAATGAATACTTTGAACAGGTATGTACTTAACCCTCAGGTTGAAAACTCGATATAACAACAATATGGTAAGATGATAAATGAAAATGTGATATGAATGTCTCGGTGATGATTATGCAAATGATGTTTTATGTTTGCTTATATAGTTATGTTACTTGCTATTTGCATGTGAACTTACTAAGCATTTATGCTTACTCCCTCCTTTTCATTCTTTGTAGTGTTGACAAGCCATCTCAGAAATCGGAAATGGCCGGCGGCACGCTCACGCTATCCGTATACCATCTTGGCATAATGGCTTGTATATTTTGAGTATGGCATGTATAGCATTATAATCCTTTTGTGTATATGGTCTTATGATATGGTTATTGAGTGGTATGGAAATGCTTGGTAATGATTAGCCATTGGAATGGCTAATCATGATCATTTTGGTGTTATGTATGCTAAATTGCTAGCTAATCCATGGAAACCATGAAATAGGTAAAATTTACCATAAAATAGATTCAGACAATGAAGAAGGACGTGAGTTTGAAAAATCACTAAAAAAGTAGAGATACAATTAGATGATGAATAATATATGGAATTGAAGAATTATGAGTTTATTTTCATATGCATGGAAAAAACAGTATATGAGTTATATTTTATGAGATGTTTAAATTTTTGTGAAACAGGGCGAGCAATTTCTGGATCCCCTGTTCGACTTTGAAATTCACCATAAATTTTCAAAGATAATTAGAAGTCATAATTTATATGTACAGATTTATTATTGAGTCTAGTTTTATTAGAAGCAAACGGTATAGTCATTGAAACTCTGTACAGAGAGCAGCCAAACTATGAAACAGGGGAGACTTTAACTAATAAACTGCACTAATTTGATCGACCAAAAATTCTATAAAAAAATTAGTAAATATATATATGAGTTTAGTTTTAGAGAAAATTTACGGAATTGGATTTTGAGTTTCGTAACTGGAGATATGAATTTTTAAGCGACTATGACGCAGATTTTTAGCTTGACTGAAAATTTTAAAAATCAATTGTTTGAGCTGTTTAAGTAATGAATTAAGTCTATTAACACCTCGTGTTCGACTCGACGACGGTCTCTGCACAGGCGTTACATTTGGTGGTATCGAGCAGTGTTTAGTCGGTTCTCGGACTAACCTAGCATGTGTAAAAGTTTAGCTATACATGCCACCGATCCGTGATAGTGTGATGTCTTCCGGCGTATGAGTACTGTCTTATTTAGACAGGTACTCTCCAACCGAAATGTGTGCCGACCATGTTCAATGTTATGTGAAGGTATTTGAGTAAAATTATGATTATGATAAGTCTTAGTTCGAAAAGTATGAATAAAAGTTTATGATACATATGTGATAAATATCCATATTTGCTTCATGCTCATATGATGTAGTGTATACTACTTACTTGATAAGATGAACGGAATAAATAGAAAGTAGTAGAGGTATGAATAAAAGTCATAATATTATGATACTGAATGAAAATGTCCTTGTCTTGATTTGGACGCCGAGTGTTGATGAATGCTAATGATATATAATTTTTATGAGATAAAGGATTATAATGAAATGAACTTATCTATGTTAAATTGTTGGACTGAATTATATGATTGTAATGATATGTACATGATGATGAACGAAATGAAAGTTGTGATTGTGATGCAAATATCTATGTTTGTTTGGTCTTATATGATGTCATGAGCATGACTTAATTTAATTAAATGAATGGATAAGTAAAGCTATCTAGAAAACATAGAATGTATGCATAAGTATATTGTCTAAGTGGACAATAGGAAAATTTGTGTAAGCCAACATGAATGTTGCATTGCCTGAATGAATGACATGATTTTGATGATGGGAGTTATGTCATATGTGTATGTATAAGAAAGTCGAGTCAAAGGTCCTACAACCCCTCCCCCTTACCGAAGTGGTACTTATAATGGAATTTCATGAGATTTGTATTGAATAAGTTTCCAGTCGAGAACCCAAAGAGTTTAGTGATAGAATAATTATAAGTATGATCAGAGATTGAAAATGAGCTGATAAGTAAAGTCAAAGCCAGTAAAGTATCGGATTGACGTAAAGATTATTGGAGTTATGCACTATCCCAATTAGAGAAGGAATTCTCTGTGGTAAATCAAATTACTCAGGTGCAAGGTCGAGAAAAGTGTAAATCGAAATTTATTCAGAACTGGCCTTCTTTAGTGAATGGTTTAATATGAAATTTGTGACGGCAGAACTAGTTGGGGAAATGATATTTGAAATGTGAACTATCTGAGTGTGACAATTATGACCGGACAAATTTAGCGCTCTCTTTTGAGATGTTCTATGTGTTTACCCGTCTCGTAAATATTTCTATGGCTATTGATCTTCGAAGAAATTCTTGTTATATAGGAATGTCTTCTAATTCGGTGTTGGATGAAAGCATTGGTAGTCTGACTGGTTTATAATTTATATTGCTCTATTTCATCGGGTATTCTATTTCATTTCGTCGATAAGAATTGATGAGAGAATACATATGATATTATGATTCTGTTTCTTCTACTTGATGCTTCATCTGATATATATGTATAGGAAGATATATTGTTCTTGTTATATTTGATTTCAGTGGGATTAAATGATGTTTTCTTTTGGACTTTCTTTCTTTGAAGAATTATCGGGGTATTCTGTATTTTCTTTATGAGTTTGGTTTTCGATTCTCCGGCATAGTATCGTATCTTGGGTTTCTTTATCCTGGATCTCTTTATTCTGGATCTCTTTATTCGGTTTTCTTGTTATCTTTGTTCCATAATTTGTCAATTATGACTCATATTCGAAGTAAGTTCTTCAGCTCATGATAATCATGTCAAATATGACTATACTTCTAATTTGATCTTGGTAATATGGTGATCTTAGTATTGGGGTTTTTTCTAATTTCTGAGTAAGGATTTGACATCAGTAAAGGCATAAGTGATAAAAGCGCGAGTTTCAGTCGGTATGGTGAATTATCTATTTGAAAGATTTCATGTGACAATTATTTCAGGATTATTTTTCCCAAGTCTGATAATAGAATTTCATTTTGTACGGATAAAAGAGTAAATAGTTTGAACGAGAAGTGTATATTTATTAGAAAGAGTTGGATATTAGTTAAAATCACTACGAATGATAAGGTTTTCGTCTTGTGAAAGCTGAAAAGTTTATTACATGTTGACAAAGTTTGGATAGATGAGAATATTGGTAACCGAAGCGTCTGAACTAGACTAGTCTACATTGAGCAAAGACTTCCTGACTTTCAGTAATGTACTGTTGTATAAATTGTGATGTGTTTCAAGACAGTGAGGTAATGTGATAGTTTAGAGCATTCGATGTTACATAAAATCGGAGTTGTTAAAGGGGTTAAAGCCGAACATTGGGATCTATCAAAATTATCCTTGTCAGTGTTGATATTGGGATGGAAATGAGAAGGATTATTCTTGAGGCCATGTCAGAAATATTTCCATGGTGGAAAGAGGAAAATGTGATGTATCCTATTGTTAAATGTTTGGCGAGATCTATAAATCATATATGTATTGAATGAATTCCTACTCATCAGATTCATGGAATTTCAGGTCTCTTTGATTGTTGGATTTCTTGGAATTCGGTCTCCATTAAATCAAGTTGAGATCTGGGTTTTATGTCATGATATCATGGGAAGCGAGAAGGGTTGAAAATTTAAGAACAGTTGAGAGTTGAGACTGTAAGCTTTTAGATCATATGAGAAATTAAAGAGATGTATTGAAGGTACAGCCTAAGTGAAATTTCTTCGGCACCGAATATGAGATTAAAAGTGAAGACCACTTTTCTGGTAAGATTTTCGGGGACGAAAATCCCTAAAGGGGGGGGGAGAGTTCTAATATCCTGATTTTGGGCCTAGTCGGAATAGTGGTTTCGTGACCACAAAATCCGAGATAAAAATAATTATTTTATGATTATTTTGAGGTTTATGATATTATTGCATGATTGTGTGAAAATTTCGAGAAGAAATTTTATGCATAAAGTGCTTAAATTGAATTAGGGACTAAATCGAATAATTTGCAAAACTTGCATTCTAGAAGTTTCTAGTATGAAATTGTTTTGAAATATTAATTAGGAGGTCTTAAATAGCAATTTTACCAATTTCTAAGTCCATGGAAAAAAATTGGACATGGATGGAATTTTTGGAAAGTTTAGTAGTAAGGGCATTTTGGTCATTTAGGGGTAAATGAATTAAAATACAAAATTAAAAGCCAATTTTGCTCATCTTCAACCCCATGGCCGAATATAGCAAGGAGAAACCATGGCTAGGGTTTTCAAGCTTCCAAGCTCGATTGTAAGTCCATTCTAGCCCGTTTTTCAAGTTCTTTACGTTTTGGAGTCCCTAGCTCGATTAAGCTTATGCTAGCAATAATTTAACCTAGGGTTTATATTTGGAAAAATACCCATAGGTGAAATTTGTGTATTTTGGTGTTTTATGATAGAATATGAGGTTTTAAATTATGTTAGACAACTTGTGCTACTCGATTTTAAGCGAAAACTAGCAAAAGTGCTTAATCGGTAAAAATAACTAATAGTCATAAGTACATGTTAGAGTGAGAATTTGATGTTGCCATAGAAGGGAAAAATGATCAGCATGTCATAAAACATAAGAAAATAGGCTGAAGTTTAATTTACGAGCTTTGGGGCAAAAGTGTAAATATGCAAAAGTTTAGGGGCAAAATTGTAATTTTTCCAAAATATGATTTTGGGTCAATTTGAATAATGTGAGTCCTAATTAGACTATATTTTAAATGATAGAGCAAGGAAAACTAAAATTCGGGCTAAAATGGGGAAAATACCAAGTTGTGGACGAAATGGTAAAAGTAGCCATTTTCGCATACGAGGTAAGTTCATGTGTAAATGTAGTAACATAATTGTCATTTTAAGCAATTTAATGTTGTTTATATGATATGATGCTGATTATTATCATGAAATATTATGCTTTGTGGTTATTGTTGAATAATATGTAATTATGTGAATTACTTGATGAGTATGAACTATCACCGAAGTATCAAATTCGATATTCCGTGGAAGATGGCAAAGATGAGTGATCAAGGAAAATGCCCGTTTGAACCTTGAGAATAGATTAGGATAAAAGTGACATGTCACTAGGATGGTTGAGCATCAGAACTCGTTGAGTTGAGTCCGAGTTCACTTATGGATGCAAATGTCCGAACTCGTTGAGTTGAGTCCGAGTTCGTGAGATGTAACTAGGCATCCGAACTCGTTGAGTTGAGTCCGAGTTCATTCATGGATGCGAACGCCCGAGCTCGTTGAGTTGAGTCCGAGTTCGCTTATGGGCGGGTTACATAGTAGCTTGGCTACATATGTGGCACTTATGTGCAAACTTTCCATGTATCCGAATTATATTCCGATGTGTTCAACAGGTAAAATTTTACTCAAGCGGAGGAATACTCGAGATGAAAGGGAGGTATTGGTAAGTGTTGTGAAATGAATACTTTGAACAGGTATGTACTTAATCCTCAGGTTGAAAACTCGATATAACAACAATATGGTAAGATGATAAATGAAAATGTGATATGAATGTCTCGGTGATGATTATGCAAATGATGTTTTATGTTTGCTTATATAGTTATGTTACTTGCTATTTGCATGTGAACTTACTAAGCATTTATGCTTACTCCCTCCTTTTCATTCTTTGTAGTGTTGACAAGCCATCTCGAAAATCGGAAATGGTCGGTGGCACGCTCACACTATCCGTATACCATCTTGGCATAATGGCTTGTATATTTTGAGTGTGGCATGTATAGCATTATAATCATTTTGTGTATATGGTCTTATGATATGGTTATTGAGTGGTATGGAAATGCTTGGTAATGATTAGCCATTGGAATGGCTAATCATGATCATTTTTGGTGTTATGTATGCTAAATTGCTAGCTAATCCATGGAAACCATGAAATAGGTAAAATTTGCCATAAAATAGATTCAGACAGCAGCAGTGACGTGAGTTTGAAAAATCACTAAACAAAGTAGAGATACAATTAGATGATGAATAATATATGGAATTGAAGAATTATGAGTTTATTTTCATATGCATGGAAAAAAACAGGTATATGAGTTATATTTTATGAGATGTTTAAATTTTTGTGAAACAGGGCCAGAGCAATTTTTGGATCCCCTGTTCTGATTTTGGAAATTCACCATAAATTTTTCAAAGATAATTAGAAGTCATAATTTATATGTACAGATTTCTTATTGAGTCTAGTTTTATTAGAAGCAAACGGTATAGTCATTGAAACTCTGTACAGGGAGATATTTGATTTGTAATACACAGAGGTCAGAGCAGCCAAACTATGAAATAGGGGAGACTTTAACTAATAAATTGGACTAATTTGCTTGACCAAAAATTATATAAAAAAATTAGTAAATATATATATGAGTCTAGTTTCAAGGAAAATTTACAGAATTGGATTTTGAGTTTCGTAACTGGAGATATAAATTTTTAAACGACTATGACGCAGATTGTTAGCTTGACCGAAAATTTTAAAAATAAATTGTTTGAGCTGTTTAAGTAATGAATTAAGTCTATTAACACCTCGTATTTGACTCTGGTGACGGTCTCGGGTACGGGGCGTTACAATAACTCGACATTTAATTGTCACTTTATTACTTGTTGCGATTGTGTACACTTGCACATTTTTTCCGTCGTTCCAAAAACCTATGTTCTTTCTAGTGCTATTAATGACTCAACTGTAATAGCCCGTTTTTAGTCAAATCAGAACAGTGGTTCCGGGACCACAAATTTGAAGTCAAAATAATTATTTTATTATTATTTTAATGTTTACAACATGATTGAATGATTGTGTGAAAGTTTCATTTAAAAAGTTTGTCGTTTGGTTAGTCAATTTGATAAAAAGGACTAAATCGCATAAAGTGAAAAATTGGAATTCTATAAGCTAAAAGGGTTTATTAGCTATGAAATTCAATATTTAAGGTCCTTAAGGGGTAATTATACCATTATTAGCTTGAGTGGACAAATATGGACAAGTATTAAATGATTTTTAGGTTATATAACTAAGGTTAAATTTATAATTTAGTGAATTAATAAGTAAAATAATTAAGTAACTAAAGCTATCATCTTTCTTCTTCAATATTTTCACCGAAAATTGAAAGTTTAAGAAGCCATGGGAGATTTTTAGGGTTCAGCCACATGCAAGCTTAATTGTAAGTTCATTTTTATTCGGATTTTAATGATTTTTACATTTTTTAGAGAGTTGCAACTAGGTCTAGCTAGCCCAGGGACTATTTTGCAAAACCATTAAAGATTTTGAATGATTCCATTGATGAATACATGTGTGTTTTGATGTTTGATGATAGATTATGAATGTTTGTTGTGAATTATACAAGTTTTATAAAGTGATTTTTAGTGAAAATGAAAAATAGGGATTAAATTGTGAAATGTGAAAATTTTGTGGTTAAAATGTGAAATAAATGAAAAATATGGGCTGCTAAGGACCTAATTAAAATTTGACTAGCATGGGTTGCGGTTGAATTGCATTAATTTGTGTTTTTATGAAATAAGGACTAAATTGTAAAAGATGTGAAACATTAGGGATAATTGTGTTAAAATTCTTTAAAGTGAATTTTGGAATAAATTGAATAGAGAGATGATTAAATAAGTTAATTTTGATTACATATAAATCAAGAAAAGGAAAAGTCGGATCAAGATTGGGGGAAAAATAAAGTTATTGACTAATCGACTTGTTTCGTCGGTTTACATCCGAGGTAAGTTCGTATGTAATAATCATTGTTATAATTATGCTTTAAATTCTTTGATATTGCATAAATTGTGTATGCGAGACTACAGTCGTGTTTGACAATGATTCGGCTAATTATGTGCACTTAGTGTGCGAAATCGAGAGAGTTTTAGCTATATATATTTCCACTTAGTGTGCAAGATTGAGATAGCTTCGACTATATATATTAGCACTTACTGCACGAGATTGATACAGCTTCGGCTATTTATTTGGCACTAAGTGTGCGAGTTCCCTAAGTATCCAAAAATATTCTAAATGGTTTAACAGATATGTCAAAGATGAGAATGAATATGAATTAAATATGGGATGGTACAAGTATGTACATGAACCGAGTAATACACTGAAATGATGAAAAATTATGGAAATTACATCTAATTTGGTGGATGCAAATGTGTAGCTTGGTGACTCATTATGATATATGTTATGTTATGTTTTTGGCTTAATTTGAGTTTATATGATGAGTTGATATAAATGCTATACGAACTTACTAAGCTATAAAGCTTACTTTGTGTATTTCTATGTGTTTAATAGTGAATTCAAAGCTAACTAGGATTCAGGGATCTTCGGAGACTCCATCACGTTATCCAACTATCAATTTGGTACTTTTGAGTTTATGTTTTAAGTATATGACATGTTTAGGGACTTTGGTCATATTTGTTATGTTTTGGTAGTGAATTTTTTCATTTGAGTTGGCTTGTAAATGTTCTAAGTTTGGTTTTGAATATTTTCATATAAGTTCTCTTGTTTTGGTATGTTTGAATCATGTATATATATGGCTTAGATTGTGAGTTCATGGATAGGTATGTGATTTTTGTGGATTATAAAGATTGTGAAGGTTATTTGGTTGATATTAGAGTAGTTATATGCTTGTGAGTTTGATGTTTAGTGATTTATGATTGGAAGTGTCTAGTAAGTTAAATTATAAATATGAATTTGGTATAAATGGTATGACATGTTTTGTGATTAGTGTGTATAGAGAATGGAAGTATAGAATGTGCATGATTTACATTTTAATTGGCTGGTTTAAATGCTTATATATACTAGATGTTGGTGACTTTGAGTTTGATGTAGGTGAGCAAAAGTATGCGTGGTAAAATGGCTTGGTGAGTAGCCTATTTTTGTCTACATGGGCAGAGACACGGGCGTGTGTCTCAGCCGTGTGTGATACACGGTCATGTACACCGTCGTGTGTCCCCTAGTGTTGAAATTAAAATCAAGTCAGTATGCTCCACAAGGCCCTATACATGGGCGTGTGACCTGGCCATGTGGCATAAGTCAGTATATCTTACAGGTTTGGCATGGCCTAACACACGACTTGGTACACGGGCGTGTATGGAAAATTATCGAGCACACGAGCTAGCCACATAGGTGTGTGTGCTGGCCGCGTGACCCAAGTTAGAAAGTTACATGGGGTCAGACACGGGCTGGGACATGGCCATGTGCTCCCATTTCGAATATTCACACAGCCTGCGACACGGACGTGTCTTTGGCTGTGTGAAAGACACGGCCAGACCACACGAGCGTGTGTCCCCTATTTTGAGAAAAATTTTCTAAATGTTTTAAAAGTTTCCAAAGTTATCAGTTTAGTTGCAAACCACTCTCAATGCATTTTTAGGGCCTCGTAGGCTCGTATTAGGGACAAAATGATTGGTTGTGAATGAAAATTATATGATTCGATTAGTTGTATGTGAAATGTATGTTTAAAATGTGTTATAAGTTTAGTAACGCTCTATAACCCTATTCTGGCGTCGGATACGAGTGAGGGGTATTACATCAACAGTGTGTAGCACATGGCCCGACGACACGATCGTGTGTCATCTGGGAGTTCTTTTTTATGCAATTAGTGAGTTACATGGTGTAACTGTCCAGTTTGGACTTGAGTTGAAAAAATGGTTTCGGAATCACAAATCCTAGTCAAAAAATATTTTAATATTATTTTTTGTTCTTATAATATGTGAATTAATATGTGTGAAAGTTTCGTATAAAAAATTGATTGTTTGTGTACTTAATTTAGGAAAAGGATTTAATCACGTAAAATGCAAAAAGTAGCATGCTATTGATTAAAAGTGCCTAATTGCTATGGCTTATTAAATGTGAAGTCCTTATGTTGTAAATATACCATGGATAGTGGATATTGACATGAATAGCCATATATTATGTGATTTTTAAATGTTTTTAAATAAGGTTATTTGAGTAATTTGTTAATTAAATGATACTTAAAATAAAACAAAACCAAATGCCTATCTTTATTCATCCTTTTTGACCGAAACTAAGAAAAGAAATAAGGGTTTGGAAAGCTTTCATGCATTCGGCCATTGTCAAGCACAATTTAGGTATGTGTTTTAATCCATTTTCGATAATTTTTATGTTTTTGAGATCGTTTCTTTGTGTTCTATCAAGCCCATGTCTTAAATTTTGAATTTGATGATGATTTTGAATTATGCAATTAGCCATTGTCAAGCATAATTTAGGTATGTGTTTTGATTTGTTTTCGATAATTTCTATGTTTTTGATATCATTGCATTGTGTTCTATCAAGCCTATGTCTCAATTTCTGAATTTGATGATGATTTTTAATTATTTCATTGATGCTTTTGTGAGCTTTGTGATGATAGTTGATGAAAACTAAAAGATATGTGTTAGATTACTATGTTTTGTATTGGGATTTTTGATGAATTTGAGTCTTTTGGGCTAAATTGTGAAAATAAGAAATTGAGGGGCTAAAATGTGAAATAAATGCAATATATGGGCTTATATGAACTATATGGATATTCAGCAAGTATGTCTATAAAGAAAATATGTGTATGTTGTGATTTTGTAAATTAAGGACTAAAGTGTTAAAATGTGAAAATATGAGGGCTAATTTGTAAAAATGACCTAAATATGTATAATGGATTGAATTGAATGATTTGTTGAATAAAAGAGTTAAATTTGAATTTATATAGATCAAGAACCAAGGAAAACGGAATTAGATCAGGAAAAGTCGAAAGTCGTTGATTTGCCGATTTCATTCGTTCGAATAAGTACGAGGTAAGTCTATAAACAAATAAATATGTTGAATTGATTTAATTATGCTTATATGATATTTTAATTGTGATGGATGGTTATAGAAGCTGAATATGTGAAATCGATAAAGTTTTGATAATATGACGACGTCTGAATGCCCCGTACGAACCATAGGAATAGTTAGGATACATATGTCATGACATAGGATTCCGATATGTGTTATCGTGTAAGACCACGTCTGGGACGTTGGCATCGATTTGAGATTTACGTGTAAGACCATGTCTGGGACATCAACATCGTATTTAATTTCGTGTAAGACCTTGTCTGGGACAGTGGCATCAATATTTGATTACATGTAAGACCACGTCTGGGACGTTGGCATTGTACTAGGTTTTCGAGCTATCTGCGTATCCTATTTGATTCCGAAAGGTTCAATGGGCATTTCGAGAAATATGTGATTAAATGAATGAATATCCGATTTAGGTACGTTGAAATGTGTTCAACATTTGTTAATGTGAAGTAAGTATATGTACAAGTGATGATATGTAATATAAGTATGAGAAAACATGCCATATTTGTAAATGAATTGGTAATATATGAAATGTATATGAAATGTATATGAACTATGAGGTTTGTGATAGTATTTGGCTATGGAGTATATGTATTTTATAATGCTTATATGTTTAAAATGATAAGTTTATTTGTATATGGCTTACTAAGCTTTTGAAAGCTTACTTTCTATGTGTTTGCATTGTTTTATAAAAATCGAAGCTATTAGAAGCTCGGGGATCATCGAGGATCGTCACCACACTATCAAATGTTATTTTGGTACCTTTTGAAAATGTATGTATAGGCTTGAAATCTTTGGATATTTTTTGAGATGTATATATATATATATCATGCCATGAGATATGGCTTGATTTTGGATGCAATTAGGGTAAGACTTTTGGTAAGTTTGATGTGTTCATAAATGGCTTGATGAAATGGTATATTTTGGATTGGTTTGGAATGAGATATGAACATATGTCTTTGGTATGAATTTGGCTTGTAGGTGTGACCAAAATGGGTGGCAAATTGGCCTTGCCAATGGCCTATATTTTCGCACACGGGCGTGTGTCTTGACCATGTCCTTTAATGCTTCTTTTAGAAGCAAGTCGATCTCAAGCACGGCCTAGACACACGGGCGTGTCTGGTGGCCGTGTAAGGCACACAGCCTTGGCACATGGGCTTGTGTGGCCATTTTTAAGGGTACACGGGTTAGACACAGGGCATGTGGCCAGCCGTATGACCCAAGTAAGTTTCGACCACAGCCAAGGCACACAGGTGTGTCTCAGGCTGTGTGGTATAAGTCAGTATGTATGCCCTATTTTCACATGGTCTATGACACGGGCATGTCTGGTAACCGTGTGAGGCACACGGCCTATTCACACGGGCGTGTGTCCCTTGAAATGTTGAAAATTTTCTATGTTCTTGAAATGTTTATATGTTGCCGATTACGTCTCAAATGTATGATTAAAGCTTTGTACGCATTATTTGATTACATATGGAATGTGGATGATTGATGTTGATTGAAATATGAGGACTATCTGATAAAGGTTTGTTTTGGATTGAGTTACGAGTCCTGTAATGGCTCTTAACCTATTCCCGCGATGGTTACAGGTTAGGGGTGTTACATTTTATTGGAATTAGAGCTACTGTTTAGTAGATTCTAGGACTAACGTAGCATATGTGAGTGTAGCTATACATGCCATATATACGAACTGTGATAGTGAGATGAATCCTAACAAACAAAATATGTTTTTCTTATAGTAATGGATCCTGAATGAGTCGTAGCTGACGATGTTGAAAGTAATGCGCTTGCTCCATCCAAAGGACAACGCCGTATGATTCTAGACCCGTTGCTGGTAGCCATGAGGGAGAGGCTAAGCAAGCCTTCTTCCAAATGATGAATGAGTGGTTCACTCAGTATGTTTGAACAAACCCGGCTGCACCTTAACCTCTGCCCCCGCAAGTTTCTGTAGCTCCACAAGTGGTAGATCCGATTCGTCTAAATAAGCCTCCAGTTGATAAAATTCGAAAATATGGGGCCAAAGAGTTCCTTGCTACTACTAATGACGATGCTGAGAAAGCTAAATCCTGGTTAGAGAATACGATACAAGTGTTTGATGAAATGTCCTATACTCCGGGCGAATGTCTTAATTGTGTCATTTCACTTGTGAGAGATATGGAATATCATTGGTTGAAGACATTGATATCTGTGGTTCCAAGGGAACAAGTCACTTGGGATTTCTTTCAAGCCAAATTCTAAAAGAAATACATAAGTGAAAGATTTATAGATCAGAAATGGAAAGAGTTTCTTGAGTTGAAATAAGGCCGCATGTCTGTTATGGAATACGAGCTAAAATTTGTGAGATTGAGCCAGTATGTACGAGAATATGTCTTGACTGAAGCAATAATGTGCAAGAGATTCCAAAATGGTTTGAATGAAGACATCAAGTTGTTAGTCAGAATTCTGGAAATAAAGGAGTTTGTTGTGCTTGTTAAACGAGCATGTAAAGTTGAAGAACTAGAGAAAGAGAAAAGAAAAGCTAACTCAGAAGCTAGAGTAGTACAAAAAAGATCATCAAATAAGTCATTTCAATTAGCATCAAAGAGATTTTGAGATGATTCTAGTAGTTCAAAGGCTACTGCGGGTTATTCGAGACAAGATTGAGAGAGACCACCTGTGAATTCAAAAGCTACTTCAGTAGCTAGTGTGGGAAGTATCAAATCAACACCACCTAAATGCAAATATTGCGATAAATGACATTTCAGTAGTTTTAGATTAAATAATCAAGCTTGTTTTAAATGTGGATCCTTAAATGACTTTATTTGAAATTGCCCTGAGTCTATTGAATAAGAAATTGTATAGAATCTGAGACCGAGTAGCAGTTCAGCTAGAGGCAGGCCTACCAGAAATACAGGAAATGTGAGTGGTAGCAGTAAAGCTAATAAAGATACAGCTGTTCGATTTGAGGCTAGAGCACCTGCCAGAGCCTACGCCATCCGAGCTCGTGAGGAAGCTTCATCTCCGGATGTGATTACAGATACATTTACTCTTTATAATACTTCTTTGATTGCATTGATAGATCAGATCAACACATTCATATATATATGCATGAATTTAGTATCCATTAAGACTTTATCTGTAGAGTCTACTAAATTTGTGATTAGAGTATCGAAACCTGTAGGAAAAAGTGTCCTGGTTGATAAAGTTGCAAGAATTGTCCATTGATGATTCGAGATAATTGTTTCCTAGCTGATCTGATGCTATTACTTTTTGACGAATTTGATATAATTCTTGGTATGGATTGGTTAACTTTGCATGATGCTATTGTGAATTGCAAATAGAAGATTATTAATTTGAGAAGTCAGAACGATGTGATAATCCAAATTGAATCTAGTGATTTAAATGGGCTACCAGCAGTGATATCTTCAATGAAAGCTTTGAATTATGTAAGAAAGGGTTGTGAAGCTTACTTTACTTATGTAATTGATTCAAAAATGACAAAAAAAGAAAATTGAATCAGTGCCTGTTGTCTGTGAATTTCTTGATGTGTTTCCTGAAAAACTTCCAGGTTTACCTCTGATTCAAGAAGTTGAGTTTGGCATTGATTTAGAATTAGGAACTACTCTAATTTCGATAGCTCCGTATAGAATGGCTTCAACCGAGTTGAAAGAATTAAAGGCTCAATTGTAGTAATTAACTAATAGAGGATTTACATGACGAGCTTTTTTCCCTAGGGTGCTACGGTTCTGTTTGTGAAAAAGAAAGATGGCACGATGAGAATGTGTATTGATTATCGTCAGTTGAACAAAGTGATTATCAAGAACAAATATCCTCTGCCCAGAATTAACGATTTGTTTGATCAATTGAAAGGTGTTACTGTGTTTTCAAAAATAGATCTGAGTTCGGGCTATTATCAGTTAAGAGTAAAAGATTCTGATATTCTGAAAACAACTTTTCAAACGAGGTACGGGCACTATGAATTCTTGGTTATGCCTTTCGGATTAACAAATGCACCTACTATTTTTATGGATCTGATGAACAGAATCTTCAGACCGTATTTAGACCAATTTGTTCTCGAATTCATTGATAACATTTTGATTTATCCTTGTGATGAAAATAAGCATGCCAAGCATTTGAGAGTAGTGTTACAGGCTCTACGTGGTAAACAACTATTTGCAAAGTTTAGTAAATGTGAGTTCTGGTTACGCAAAGTCAATTTTCTGGTCCATATTGTGTCAGCATCTGGTATACGAGTTGATTTGAGTAAAATTTCTGTGATTTTAGATTGGAAGCCTCCTAGAAATGAATCTGAAGTTTGCAGTTTTTTAGGACTTGCTGGTTATTACCGACGGTTCGTAAAAAGCTTTTCGATGATTAGAACTCCATTGAAAAAATTACTTCAGAAAGATGTTAAGTTCAAGTGGTCAGATAAATGTCAGAAAAGTTTCGATCAGTTGAAAGCCCTATTGACTAAAGCTTAGATATTAGTGCAACTACAATTGGGTAAAGAATTTGTGATTTACAGTGATGCTTGGTTGAATGGATTAGGTTGTGTTTTGATGCAGGAAGGAAAAGTTATAGCCTATGCCTCGAGACAATTAAAGCCGCATGAAAAGAATTATCCGACACACGACCTCGAGTTAGCTGCAATTGTGTTCACTTTAAAAATTTGGCGTCACTATCTGTTTGGTGAGAAATGTCACGTGTTTTCAGATCATAAAAGTATGAAGTATCTGATGACTCAGTAAGATTTGAATTAGTGACAGAGAAGATGGCTAGAGTTACTAAAAGATTACGAGCTTGTTATTGATTATCATCCGTGAAAAGCAAATGTTGTTGCTGATGCTTTGAGTCAGAAATTATTATTTGCATTAGGTGCTATGAATGCTCAGTTGTGTATATCTGATGATGGTTCAGTTTTAGCTGAATTGAAAGCGAGACCTTTGTTCTTATAGCAGATTTATGATGCACAGAAAGTTGATAATGATATAATAGCAAAACGAGCTTAGTGTGATTTGAATTCTGATTCAGAATTTTGAGTTGACAATGATGATTGTTTGAGATTCCGAGACTGAATTTGTGTTTCGAGAAATTCAGAGTTGATTCATATGATTTTGAGCGAAGCTCACAATAGTCGTTTATCTATACATCCGGGTAGTACAAAAATGTATAACGATTTGAAACAGCATTATTGATGGCCTGGAATGAAAAGAGATATCTCCAACTTTACTTCGAAATGTTTGGTCTATCAGCAAGTTAAAGCTGAACATCAGGTGCCTTTTGGTTTGTTACAGCCTATTATGATTCCCGAGTGGAAATGGAATAGAGTGACGATGGATTTTATTTTGGGTTTACCCTTATCTCCGAGAAAGAAAGATGCGATTTGGGTTGTCATTGACAGATTGACAAAATCAGCCCACTTTATATGCGGTACGATCAGACCATTCAGTTGAAAAGCTAGTTGAGTTATACATTTATGATATTGTGAGATTGCATGGGGTGCCATTGTCTATTGTGTTTGATAGAGATCCGAGATTTACTTCGAGGTTTTGGAAGAAACTGCAAGATGCTTTAGGTATGAAATTGTGTTTTAGTACTGCTTTTCACCCGCAGACGGATGGTTAATCCGAGTAGATTATTTAGATACTTGAGGATATGTTGCAATGTTGCATTTTTCTGTTTGAAGGTTCGTGGGAACAATATTTGCCATTGATTGAATTCGTGTATAATAATAGTTTTCAATCGAGCATTAAAATGGCACCGTTCGAAGCTTTATATGGTCGTAAATGCTGAACACCATTATACTGGTCTGAGCTTAGTGAGAATAAGATTCACGGGGTAGACTTGATAAAAGAGACAGAACAGAAAGTGAAAGTTATTCGTGAAATTTTGAAAGCAGCGTCAGATCGTTAGAAATCATATGCAGACTTGAAACGAAAAGACATTGAATTTGAAATCAGTAACAAAGTATTTTTGAAAGTATCTCCGTGGAAGAAAATACTTCGATTCGGCAGAAATGGCAAATTGAGTCCGAGACTCATTGGATTGTTTGAGATTATTGAGTGTATCAGGCCAGTTGCGTATAGATTCTTATTGCCATTCGAACTAGAAAATATCCATAATGTGTTTCAGGTATTGATGCTTTGATGGTATAGATCTTATCCCTCGCATGTGATTTCTCCGTCAGAAATAGAAATTCGATCTGAGATGACATATGAGGAAGAACCGATCCGTATTTTGGCTCGCGAGGTTAAAGAATTACAAAATAAGAAAATTTTTTTAGTGAAAGTATTATGGCATAAACACGGGGTTGAAGAAGCTACGTGGGTACCCAAAAATGCTATAAAGAAACAATATTTGAATCTGTTCAACTGTAAGATTTTCAGGGACGAAAATCCTTAAAGGGGAGAATTGTAACAACCTGCTTTTGACCCTAGTCGGAACAGTGGTTTCGGGACTACAAATCTGAGTCAAAAAAATATTTTAATATTATTTTCTGTGCTTATAATATGTGAATTAATATGTGTGGAAGTTTTGTATAAAAATTTGATCGTTTGTGTGCTTAATTTGGAAAAAAGACTTTAATGCGTAAAATGCAAAAGTAGAATGCTATTAGTTAAAAGTGCCTAATTGCTATGGCTTATTAAATGTGAAGTCCTTATGTTGTGAGTATACCATGAATAGTGGATATTGACAAGAATAGCCATATATTATGTGATTTTAAATGTTACTAAATAAGGTTATTTAAGTAATTATTTAATTAAATGATAGTTAAAATAAAACAAAACCAAATGCCAATCTTTATTCATCCTTTTTTACCGAAACTAAGAAAAAAAATAAGGGTTTGGAAAGCTTTCATGCATTCGGCCATTGTCAAGCATAATTTAGGTATGTGTTTTAATCCATTTTCGATAATTTTTATGTTTTTGAGATCGTTTCTTTGTGTTCTATCAAGGCCATGTCTCAAATTTTGAATTTGATGATGATTTTGAATTATGCAATTGATGCTTTTGTGAGCTTTGTGATGATAGTTGATGAAAAATGAAAGATATGTGTTAGATTACTATGTTTTCTATTAGGATTTTTGATGAATTTGAGTATTTTCGGCTAAATTGTGAAAATGAGAAATTGAGGGGCTAAAATATGAAATAAATGAAATATATGGGATTATATGAACTATATGAATATTTGGCCAAGCATGTGTATAATGAAAATATTTGTATTTTGTGATTTTGTAAATTAAGGACTAAATTGTTAAAAATGTGAAAATATGAGGGCTAATTTGTAAAAATACCCTAAATATGTATAGTGGATTGAATTGAATGATGTTTTGAATAAAAGAGTTAAATTTGAATTTGTATAGATCAAGAACCAAAGAAAACAAAATTAGATTGAGGAAAGTTGAAATTCGTTGATTAGCAGATTTCATCCGTTCGGATAAGTACGAGGTAAGTCTATATACAAATAAATATGTTGAATTGATTTAATTATGCTTATGTGATATTTGAATTGTAATGGATGGTTATAGAAGCTGAATATGTTAAATCGATAATGTTTCGATAATATGATGACGTCTGAAAGCCCCGTTCGAACCATAGGAATAGTTAGGATAAATATGTCATGACATAGGATTCCGATAAGTGTTATCGTGTAAGACCACATCTGGGACATTGGCATCGATTTGAGATTTACGTGTAAGACCATGTCTTGGACATCGGCATTGTATTTAATTTCGTGTAAGACCTTGTCCGGGACAGTGGCATTGATATTTGATTACATTTAAGACCACGTCTTGGACATTGGCATTGTACTAGCTTTTCGAGCTATCCGCGTATCCTATTTGATTCGAAAGGTTCAATGGGCATTCTGAGAAATACACGATTAAATGAATGAATATCCGATTTAGGTACGTTGAAATGTGTTCAACATTTGTTAATGTGAAGTAAGTATATGTACAAGTGATGATATGTAATATAAGTACGAGAAAATATGCCATATTTGCAAATGAATTGTTAATATGTGAAATGTGTATGAACTATAAGGTTTGTGATAGTATTTGGCTATGGAGTATATGTATTTTGTAATGCTTATATGCTTAAAATGATAAGTTTATTTGTATATGGCTTACTAAGCTTTTGAAAGCTTACTTTGTGTGTTTTTGCATTGTTTTATAGATATCGAAGCTACTAGAAGCTGGGGAACGTTGAGGATTATCACCACACTATCAAACATTATTTTGGTGCCTTTGGAAAATGTATATATTGAAGTATGGCATGTATAGGCTAGAAGTCTTTGGATATGTTTTGAGATGTATATATATATATATATATATATATATCATGCCATGAGTTATGGCTTGATTTTGGATGCAATTAGGGTATGATTTTTGGTAAGTTTGATGTGTTCCTAAATGGCTTAATAAAATGGTATATTTTGGATTGGCTTGAAATGAGATATGAACATATGTCTTTCGTATGAATTTGGCCTGTAGGTATGACCAAAATAGGTGGCAATTGGCCTTGCCAATGGCCTATATTATCCCACACGGTTGAGCACACGAGCGTGTGTCTTGATTGTGTCCTTCAATGTTTCTTTTAGAAGCAAGTTAGTCTCGAGCATAGCCTATACACACGGGCGTGTCTGGTGGCCGTATAAGGCACACAGCCTTGGCACATAGGCGTTTATGGCCATTTTGAAGGGTACACGGGTTAGACACACGGGCGTGTGGTCAGCCGTGTGACCCAAGTTAGTTTTGATCACAGTCAAGGCACACGAGTGTGTCTCAAGCCGTTTGGTATAGGTTAGTATGTACGCCCTATTTTCACACGGTCTATGACACAGGCGTGTCTGGTAACTGTGTGAGACACACGGCCTATTCACACGGGCGTGTGTCCCTTGAAATGTTGAAAATTTTTTAAGTTTTTGAAATGTTTATATGTTACCGATTAAGCCCCGAATGTATGATTAAAGCTTTGTATGCTTGATTTGATTACATATGGAATGTGGATGATTGATATTGACTGGAATATGAGGACTATCTGATAAATGTTTGTTTTGAACTGAGTTATGAGTCTGGTAATGCCTCTTAACCTATTCTAGCGATGGTTACGGGTTAGGGGTGTTACACACGGCCTAGCACATGGCCTGGCACATGGGCGTATGGGGAAATTTTGAGAGTTACACAACCTGGCACATGCGCGTCTAACACGATTGTGTAAGCTTACTTTGAGAGTTACACGGGTGACGACATAGGCTGGGACATGACCGTGAGCCCCTAGTTCGAAGGCTACATGGCCTAAGACACGGAAGTATGTCTCAGCCATGTGAGGTAGATGGCCGTGTGACCCTTGCATCCAAATTTTTGTAATTTTTTCCTAGACTTCCCAAATGTTTTCAATTTAGTCCCTAATTTTTCTAAGGTATTTCTAAGTCCTTGAAGGCTCGATTTAGGGACAGAATGTGCATGTATGATTGATATATGATATGTTTATGTTAGTGAGTGAATATTATCTCAATGTTTTCAATTGTACAGTATTGCTCTATAACCTTAATCCGATGAAGGATATGGGTTAGGGGTGTTACATTTAGTGGTACCAGAGCTACGATTTAGTTGGTTCTAAAACTGAACGTAGCATGTATAGAGTCTAGAAATACATGCCATTATATAGCTTGTGATAGTGTGATAACTCCTAACTCAAATTGAACTATGTTTTCATATAGATAACATGTCATCCAACCAAGCTGATTCTGATGAAGTTGATAGTAACGTGTAAGTCTCGGTTAATAGAGCAGCATCTAGAGGTAGTAGGCCTATATCTAAGGGCCAGAGAGGAGAGACTATAGAAGCCTTCTTCCATATGACGTCTAAATACTTTACTGAGTTCATGAGAACGAACCCTGGCTCAACAACCTCCATTCGCACCCTACTCCAACCGATCCTTGTAGTTCCTCAGGGTTTGGAACCAATGCAAGTGAGTAAGCGTCTAGTTGATAAAATCTGAAAGTATGGGGCTAAAGAGTTCTGTGGTAAAACCAAAGATGATTGAAAAAGAGTTGACTTCTGGTTAGAAAACACAATTAGAGTTCTTGATGAATTATCTTGTACACCAATTGAATGCTTGAAATGTGTTGTTTCTTTATTGAAAGACTCAGCTTATCAATGATGGGACACGTTGATCATGGTAGTACCAAGGGATTGAGTAAACTAGGAATTCTTTCAGACAGAGTTCAGAAAGAAATATATGAGTCAAAGGTTCCTAGATAAGAAACACAGAGAGTTTTTTTAGTTGAAACAACGCAGTATGTCAATGGTTGATATGAGAAGGAATTTGTGTGACTCATGAAGCATGCCCGGGAATGTGTACCAATAGAGGTTCCTATGTGTACTCGGTTTGAAGATGGCCTAAATGAGGATATCAAGTTGTTAGTCAAAATTCTATAATTGAAAGAATTTGTGGTATTGGTTGACAGAGTGCACAAGGCTGAAGAACTCAACAAAGCAAAAAGAAAATTCGATTCAGAGACTCGTGATATGAGAAAACAACCTATGGGAAAATCATTCTCATCTCCATCGAATAAGTCAAAAGAATATCATAGTGATTCATTAGCTTTGGTGGCTTATTCTAAGAAAGACTGGAAACATAAAAATTTATATACTTTTTCATACCCATTTTTACTTAAATTCATACAAATCCGGTTAAATTCTTATCGAAAAATAATTAAATTGTGTTAAAAATATAAACATGGTGAATTTAGTTAAATTTATACTTAATTTTGATAAATTTTGACTATTTTCGAAAGATCCGCGCAAAGGGCGAAAATTGGCTCGGCTGACACTGCTGAAAGTACAAAACCGAGAAGCAATTTGAAGTTTTGAGGCACATTAATTTCCAACCTAAGACGGTCCAGAAATGTGTATTAATTCATAATTTAATTAATTTTAATTTATTCCCCATTTAATTTTGGTTAAATAAAATATTTTTAATTAATTCTGGAGAAAGGGTCCAGTTGAACCGCACCGGTCGAACCATATTGAGTGAACCGAACCAGCTACTAAATGGGCAGCCCAGTTCCATCCATAGGCTGACCCAAATCAGCATTTTAGCTGATTAAATATGCTTGCAAAAAGGCCCTTGAAGAACTTTCAAAATGCATTCAAACCCCTCCTTTAATTGTGGCTTTATGAAATTACCCTAAGCTTAAAATAGCAAAGTTGAAACTCTCAACTTTGCCATGTGTGTGGCCGGCCAAGGGAGGTATCTTAGGCTGACTATTTTTTCTATTTTTAGCTGCCATATTCAGCTATGAAAGCCACCCCTTCCTGATCATTCAAAGCATCCCTCATTCCACAATATTTTCTCATTCTCTCTTCTCCTCTCTCAATTTTTCTCTCATTTTTTCCATCCCATTTCCCTTATTGTTAAAGTGTTGATTTCTTCTCTTGGGAAAAAGGCTCTCATCAGCCATTTTGGAGCAGCAATTAAATGTTCATAAGCCACCTTGATAGCCGAGGGCAATGAAGAACGAAGAAATAAGCAACTAGTCAAGCGACGGAGAAACGCCAGATTTGCTCCTTGTTCCTTATCTCTTTAATTTTTGTTGTTGCTTTGACGAACATGTTTATGAATATTTATGCTATTGAAATGGTTATTTTAATCAATTTAGCTTGAACTCAAGTTTGTGTTGGGTTGATTATATTTTGCCTACTTGAGTTGTTAAAATCGTGTTTATGTTGTTATAGGCCTCGGTAAGATGCTTGATTAAGTAAAATCATGCCTAAGTTATTCTTGCGTTACGACTGTGAGGTAGCTAATGAATTAATTATTTAAACAGATTGCAATTGTAATTAATTGACACAGTACTTAATCAGTGCATGTTTATTCTTCTAAGGTAGCTGAAAGTTGAATTAGTAATGTATCTGGCGATATTATTGCCTTGCATAACTTGCAAGATTATTGTGATTAAACTGTTTCAAGGTAGGGATGCCTTGTTACTTCACATAGTCTTTTATGTGCTTATTAGATTTAATTAATCGTTTGAATTGACATAGAGATATGCAAGAGATTAGTTCAGTTTAATGAGTATGTATGTGCAATAACATGTTGCTTACTAGAATTTGTTTAGTCGGTTGAGTTGACATAGGGATATGTCAAGAGATGAATGGATTTTTGTATGTAAGTTTGCTCATAAGTTAGCAAATTACCGGGTTGCAGCAAATTTATTCGTAACAGTGTAAACATGAGTTTAATAATTCTGAGTTCAAGCAATATAATTAATCCAACACAAGTATGTTACCTTGATTAAATCTTATTTGAAATCGTGTATTAGAACTCCTCTGTTTTATTTTAATTATTTATTTAGTTTTTAAATAGTTTTTGACCACCTTTTTAAAACCAAATTATTTTTACCTCACCAAAGTGTTTTACAATTAATTTCATAAATAATTCTTTTTACAGTCCATGTGGGTACGATAACTCGACATTTACTTGTCACTTTATTACTTCTTGCGATTGTGTACACTTGCACATTTCTGTCGTTCCAAGTTTATGGCGCCGTTGCCGGGGACTGTTTTAAAAAAAATCATTATTTGTGAATTTGAAAGTTTTACATTTTGGTTTATTTTTCTGTTTAATTTTTAACTTAATTAATTTTTCTTTGATAATTTCAGGTGTTTATAAGTATTGACCAGATTATTGACTTACTTCTTATAGACGCTGAGATAGAAAATACATTTTGACAGTGAAGAAGACAAGCGAACCAGAGAAGGATTGAAGGAATGAATTTCGAGAATATGAATTAAGGAAACGGAGCAAACCTTGCGCAAAATCCTCTCCTTATTGCTGACGATAGGGATAGAGCCTTAAGGCAATATACTGTGCCAGTATTTAACGATCTTAATCTGGTTATTAGAAGACCTGAAATCGAGGCACAACAATTCGAGCTAAAGCTAGTCATGTTCCAGATGCTTTAGATGGTGGGCCAATTCAGTGGAATGCCTACTGAAGATCCTTATCTTCACCTAAGACTATTTATGGAGGTGAGCGAATCTTTCAAATTAGCTGGAGTTCCCGAAGATGCATTACGATTGAAGATGTTCTCGAACTCACTAAGGGACAGAGCTTGAGCCTGGTTAAATTCATTGCCACCAAAAACAATTTCTACATGGCAAGATTTAGCCGAAAGATTCCTCATGAAGTATTTCCCGCCAAGCAAGAACGCTAAGTTGAGGAACGAGATCATTGCCTTCCAACAAATGGATGGTGAGTCCCTGTATGAGGCATTAGAACGATACAAAGAACTATTATAGAAATGCCCTCACCATGGAATCCCATATTGCATCCAACTTGAGACATTTTGTAATGGTCTCAATGCTCACACGAGGATGGCAATGCACGCTTCTACTAACGGTGCTCTCCTTTCTAAGTCTTATAATGAGGCTTATGAAATCATCGAGAGGATCTCCAGTAACAATTACCAATGGCCAACCAATCAAGCCGCATTAGGAAGAAGGCTTGCTGGAAGACATGAAGTGGACGCTCTCACTTCACTTGCATCTCAGGTATCTTAAATCTTTTCAATCCTTAAGAATCTTACCACTAATGGGTCTAACAGTGTTTATTGTGGGGAAGGATATTTGTTAGAAGAATGTCCATCGAACCCTGAATCCATATATTACATGGGTAACTAGAACCAAAATCGAGGAAGGCAAAGACTGCAATCCAACTTCTATAACCCATCGTGGCAAAACCACTTGAATTTTTCTTGGAGTAACCAACGGGCTAGAACCAGTAACAACTACGCTCAACCTAGACCAACTCAGCCACTTGGTTTTTCCCAACAAGCTCAGAAACCAGCTCAGGTTGAATCATCTAATAGCTTAGAGAATTTATTAAAGGCATACATGGTGAAAAACGATGTCACTCTAAGGAATTTGGAGAATCAATTGGGCCAGGTTGATACTGAACTCAGGAACCGACCACAAGGTGTTGTACCTAGTGATACGGAGAATCTAAGAAAAATGGGGAAGGAACATTGCAAAGCGTTAACATTGAGGAGCAGAAAGACAGTGGAGCCCAACACTATCGAAGCTGAAAAAGAGCTAGCTGATGCTTTAGACTCAGAGGAAGTTCAACCGAGTGTTGAAATTCTAGTTTCACAAGAACCATAATTTGCAAAACCCAACAAGGTAATTCTAGAACCAGCTAATTCTGATCAACTAACAACTTCGTTAGATGCAGAATTGTCACAGAAAATGAATCAACCAGTTCCAATAAAGAAACCACCACCACCCTACCTTCAAAGACTTCAGAAGTAGAAACAGGAAATTCAATTCAAAAAATTCCTAGATATACTCAAGCAACTTCACATCAACATCCCATTGGTTGAAGCACTTGAACAAATGCTAAACTATGTCAAGTTCATGAAGGATATCCTGTCCAAAAAATGAAGACTTGGAGAATTTGAGACGGTAGCTCTGACGAAGGAATGCAGCGCATATCTTCAAGACAAACTACCCACAAAGCTAAAGGATCCTGGATGTTTTACCATACCTTGCAACATTGGAGCAACATATTGTGGTAAGGCACTATGTGACTTGGGTGAAACTATAAACTTGATGACTATGTCAATATTTAGAAAGTTGGGGATAGGGGAAGTTAGACCTACAACGGTTACACTTCAACTAGCAGATCGGTCCTTAACACATCCAGAAGGAAAAATCAAGGATGTATTGGTATGTGTAGATAAATTTATCTTTCTTGCTGATTTTGTTATCCTAGACTTTGAAGCAGAAAAAGAAGTGTCGATTATCCTAAGAAGACCATTCTTAGAAACTGAAAGGACCCTTATTGATGTGCAGAAGGGCGAGCTTATGATGCATGTTTAGGATGATCAGGTAACATATAATGTTTTTAAGTCTATGTGATTTCTGACACAATTGATGAGTGTTCTTCAGTATCCGATTTAGAGGATTTAATAGTGGAAAAAGAGCTCAACTATGTTGAGGATCCGTTAGAACAAATTTTGACATCAGATCCTCTAAATGATGAAGAGGAGGATGAATACTTAGCTTTGTTAGAAGCTAATCAAAGGGGATTTAATCTGCAGTCCCGTTTTCTATATTTGGAGTTAGAGAAGAGGGAGTATGCCCAACCAAAAGCGTCAATCGTGGAACCACCTAAATTAGAACTCAAGGTATTACCTTCACATTTAATATATGCTTATTTAGGTAATGCTTCTACTCTGCCTATGATTCTTTCAGCAGAATTAACTACTGAGCAAGAAGAGAAACTCATCTCAGTGTTGAAACAATTCAAGAAGGCTATCGGATAGACCATAGCTGATATTCGTAGTATTAGTCCATCTGTATGCATGCACAAGATTATCCTGGAAGATGGCGAAAAAGGGAAGATTGATGGACAATGAAGACTGAACCCCATCATGAAGGACGTAATGAAAAAGGAGATTATCAAGTGGTTAGATGCAGATATCATTTATCACATCTCAGACAGTTCATGGGTAAATTTAGCCCAGTACGTGCCAAGGAAAGGAGGTATCACAGTCGTAGAAAATGAGAATAACTAGTTGATACCAACTAGAACAGTTACAGGATGGAGGATTTGCATCGATTACCGGAAGCTGAATAAGGTGACTAGGAAAGATCACTTTCCTTTGCCATTATTGGACCAGATGCTAGATAGACTTGCAGGGCAAGACCATTACTGTTTTCTCGATGGATACTCGAGGTATAATCAGATTATAGCAGCACTGGAAGATCAACACAAGACAACGTTCATCTACCCATACGGTACATTTTCATTTAGAATCATGCCATTTGGTTTATATGCACTAGCTACATTTCAAAGATGTATGATGTTTATTTTTACTGACATGGTTGAGAAGTACTTGGAAGTTTTTATGGATGACTTTTCATTATTCGAAGATACTTACGATGATTGCGTAGCCAATCTAGCTAAGGTACTAAGGTGATGCGAAGAAACAAACCTAGTACTTAATTGGGAAAAGTACCATTTCATGGTGCGAGAAGGAATTGTTCTAGGGCATCAGATAACAAGACATGGAAATCGAGGTAGACAAAGCAAAGGTAGATGTTATTGAGAATTTCCCACCTCCAACATTTGAAAATGGTGTTAGTAGCTTTTTGGGCCACATCGGTTTCTATCGAAGATTTATCAAGGACTTCTCCGAAATTGCTAAACCCTTATGCAAACTATTGGGGAAGGACACAACGTTCAAGTTCGATGATGAATGCTTAAAAGATTTTATGGATTTGAAGATTCAATTAGTTACGGCACCCATAATCGTCACACCAGACTGGGATTTGCCATTTGAATTAATGTGTCATGCAAGTGACTTCGCGATGGGAGCTGTCATGAGCCAGCGAAGGAACAAAGTTTTTCATCCCATCTACTATGCAAGTTGGACTCTTACAGGAGCTCAACTGAACTATACGGTAACAGAAAAAGATTTACTTGCTATTGTATTTGCTTTTGACAAGTTTTGATCTTATCTTGTAGGTACCAAAGTAACTGTTTATACGGACCACTAGACAATTAGGTGGTTATTTGCCAAGAAAGATGCTAAACCGAGACTGATCCGGTGGGTGCTTCTACTTTAAGAGTTCGATCTAGAAATTCAAGATTGGAAGAGAGTAGAAAACCAAGTAGTAGATCACTTGTCCAGATTGGAGCTGCAAGAAGGGAATTCTCCTATCATACCAATTTAAGAAACATTTCCAGATGAACACATACTAACGATAAGTCATATCCATAGTACCCTTTGGTTTGCTGATATTGCAAACTATTTAGCTTGTGGTTTGATGCCAATTGATAAGACTTATCAACAAAGGAGAAAGTTTCTTCACGATGTAAAGTACTATTTTTAGAAAGAGCCATATTTGTTTAAAAGGTGTGCAGATCAGATGATCAGGAGATGCATGGAAGAAGATGAAGTACAAAAGATTTTATACCATTGTCACTCAGCTCCGAGTGGGGGACACTTTGGAGGAACCTGTACAGCTGCCAAAGTATTGCAAGTCGGATTCTTGTGGCCAACACTATTCAAGGATGCATAAGCATACGTAAAGAGCTGTGACCGATGTCAAAGGGTCGAAAATGTGAACAATAGAAATGAGATGCCTCAAACAAACATCAATGAGGTAGAATTATTTGATGTCTGGTGTATTGACTTTCTTGGTCCTTTCCCTCCGTCTTTTGGTTACAAGTATATATTGGTAGCAGTAGACTATGTGTCCAAGTAGGTCGAGGCTGTAGATTATCTGACAAAAGACGCTAGGGTTGTAATTAAGTTCTTGCAGAAACACATGTTCACAAGGTTTGGAATCCCAAGAGCTATCATTAGTGACAAAGGGTCCTACTTTTTGAACAAGTGGTTAAAATGGTTATTAGACAAATACAGAGTGAAACACAAGGTTGCAACAGCTTACCATCCGCATACGAATGGGCAAGTTGAAATGGCAAGCAAAGCGATCAAAGGCATACTTGAGAAGGTAGTTTGCCCAAACCGACGAGATTGGAGCAAAAGGCCGGATGATGCTTTATGGGCTTACAGAACAACATACAAGACGCCTTTAGGGATGTCACCCTACAAGTTAGTCTTTGGGAAAGCATGTCATCTACCCTTAGAGTTACAGCACAAGGCTTACTAGGCTCTTTGACAACTCAACTTGGATCCTAAGCTTGCTAAAGAAAAATGGATGCTCTCACTCAATTAGCTAGAGGAACTCTGGCTATTCTCCTACGAAAATGCCTAATTACTCAAGGAGAGACTTAAGAAATGGCATGACAAGCACATTCAAGTTAAAGAATTTGAAGCAGGTCAACGAGTTTTGTTATTTAAATCCAGACTAAAGTTCTTTCCAGGTAAGCTAAAATCATGTTGGTCCGGTCCATTTACTATTCATCGCGTCTATCCATACGGAGTTGTCGAGCTCCAAGGTAAGGGAGGTAATTTTCAAGTTAAGGCTCAGCGCTTGAAATACTATTGGGGAGACAAGTTTGAACGGAATGAAATTTCATTCATTTTATCGGATGTTTAAAATTTTATTATTTTCCTTTTTAATAAATGATTAGGGTATATTTTAGGGATTAGTATGTTTAAATAAATTCTGTCTAGAAGATTGGGATTTAAGCAGGGCCGCTTGTGACCCCTCCAATCTTTCCTAGGAATTGATTTGAACAATTTTCCTAAAAGTTATTCTCTAAATAGAAATTTCAATTTTTGATTTTTTAAATAAAAGGGTCAATTTTGATCCAAGTCTTAAATTGCAACTCAATTCCAAATTTTCATTAAGTCTAGGACTTAATTGAATTATTGTTAAAATTTGGTTGCTCTTTTCAGTAAATAATAAAAATGATAATTATTAATATATAATTATATCCATTATAATATATATTAATTATTATAAAATTTTAGGATTTTATTTGATAAGTTTTTTGTAATGCCCCAAAAATCCCAAAATCTAAAAATCCTGAAATCCCGAATTCCCGAAATCTTGAATTTTCTTTATTTCGATTTTGATAAAAATTGCGTTTAATATTCTTATCCAAGAGATAATTTTAGTAGGTCTTAAGGGGTAGAAGAAATTATAATTTAATTATTAAAAGAATCAGGGCTGACAAGTAGGTGGGCTTTCGAATAAATGAAGAAACAATTGGACACAAAAAGAGCTTGTGGTGGAGTGGCTAAGTGACGCCACATAAGGTGTAATGAGGTGGCGTTAGTGGCTAGTAAGGGGGTCCAAGGTTCGAATCCTAGCTTAGTATTTTTAGACTTTAATTTTGTCCTTCTAGAAGGATGGAAGTGGCGTGAAAATGGACTCCAAGGGGAGTGTTCAAAAGAGAAATTTAAGGAAAGGATCAAGGGGTTGTCAGGGAGAAAAACAAGAAGATAAGAAGTGAGAAGTAAGTGGAGCTGAATTGGGAACTTGGGATTGAAGAATTCGGCTATAGGGCTACAAATAGGTGCCGAATGGGAGGGTTGAAAAGCTAATGACGAATTTCCCTTCACTTTGTGCCAGAAACCCTTTTCTCAAAAAAAGGTCAAAAACCTTTTTTTTTTGTTTCTTTCTTTGTGTCGAATTCTTATCCCTCATCTACTAAATATTTTCTTCGCTTTAGCTGATTCTTCTTCCTCTCTTCTTTGATGCTGAGTAATCAATTGTTGCCATTCAAATGTCTAAGAGCCAAACACCCTTGGTGTTGCCACTACTTTTTCCACCTAGTCGGTTCTAGTGTAAGTGTTCGCTCTCCCAATCGGTTTTTGATAAGTATCGAGTATTCAATCCCTCACTTCTTTCTAATCGACTTTGGTAGGGAATTAGTGTCAGATCTCGATTTTGGATTCCTGCCGATTTGCTCTTCAGATCTGAAAAATACGCGTGTTTAGTGATCAAAGTAAAAGCTAGTAAAGGCTTGGCGTTCAGGTAAGAATAATGTGAGATTCTGGCTTTTCGTAAAGTAATCGTTAAGTATGCGTGATTAATCTTTGAGTGATATCGATTGTAGGTTTGGGCTAATGAGATCGTATTGCGCTTGCTTACCAGGTGTGTACATGCACTGTACACACATTATGTATTGGCAAAAGCCGAAATGCAGAAAAGCCGAAAGTTTGGCTACGGTAGTCTTGCGAGTGCGCAAACACTCGTAAGGGGGGGACCGATAAGTTGCCTAAGGCCCACAGGCAATTCCATGGACTTGGGTTGTGATTTGGCCATATGGGCCAGAATGGGCTAAATGGGCCCAATGGGCTGTTGGGCCTATAATAGGCAAAAAATGAATGTTGATGCTATGTGATAGGAACTTGTATGTGAGCATGAATATGAATGTGACTGGGCCTAAAGGGCCATATAAATGTGGTTTGGGCCTGATGGGCTATATGAATATGATTGGGCTTAATGGGCCAGATACAGACATATGAAGTTGTTTGGGCTTTGTAAGGGGTTTTGGGCCTAGTATATGATATCCACATAAGACTTAATTAATATATTGCGACCGTGGGCAATTCAAAGGGTTAAGGTGTGGCAACGGGTATATACATGTCTAGGATTGGATCTAGGGAGAACTTGGTACTTAAGCGATCTTAATGACTCACCTCCTCTTCTCTAGAATCCTACCTGGTGCATAGTGTTCGTTCATCTTAGCTCACGGGACTCGTTAACGGGCCAAGGTAAGTAAAAACCATAATTAAGGGAAAATTATTGAAACGCCCTTAAGGGCCAAAAAATGACCGAATTACCCCTAGGTGCTGAATGTAAGTTTTATGAATGTGACATGCATACATATGATATTCTGCTTAGATTGCATATGGGTGGAAATTAAGGAACGGAGGAAGTATATGAGGATCGCATGGTCGCTTGACAATCATGGATCCACTGACGGCTTTTAAAGCCCAATATGTAAATGAAGGTAGTTCCACAACCAGGCTACCATGGTGTGTGGGTTGGGTGGGTCGATATTTATATCCCCGCATGGTGTGACGGGGGACGGAGCTGGTGTGTAGCGGATGGATAATTTGGATGGGATTACATTGCAATGAATGGTTTTTTTTTAATGCTTGTTTTTGCTGAGGGTTGTACACACTTAGTTTACAAAAACTCACCCCCTCTTTTATTTTATTTTCAGGTGATGCTCAGTAAAAGGTTCGATGTTTGGAGGGACTCTGGGTGGCCAGCTAGCAAGATGTTTTGGACTTGGTTTTTTTTTAGCATTTAAGTTTTTATTTCTTTTTAAGTATGTTTCAGACCAGATTGTAATAAGGCTTTCATTATGTTATTATTACTTGAATTATTGTTATTAATTTTCACTGTAATTACAAGAAGTTGAACATGGGTTATTTCCGCAATTAAATTCTTAAATATTAAGTTTTCTTAAATCAAATGTTTTAAACAAGGTTTTCGCAACTGAAAGGTTTTTTTTCCCTAAAAGTTAATTAGGGATTCTTTCAATTTAAGAAGGGTTTTCAATGGAAACACCATTTTCACTAAAACACTTCAATGTGACACACCAGATTCGGCCATAGCGTCTGGGTCGGGTTTGGGGTGTTACATTTTTAATGATAATAAGAAGATAATCTTTAATATATAATTATATCTATTATAATTTATATATTAATATTTATCAATTTAGCATAGAATTAGGATTAATTTTAATCATATCTTATCTTTGTCTAAATAAATTAAAGATCAATTGATAACTTAATATGCATATATCTAATTATTAATTGTTTTTATCTTTGTATAGGATTAGAACTTAGAATTTTTATTAATTAAATTGTTTTAAGAATTCTACTCTTATTCCTATTGTTCCCTCTATAAATTTCACCCATCTTCCCATTAATCTATCACTCAAAACCCAAAGCACTAAAACACCGAAGTGCCGAAACCTCTAGCCACAGCAACACCCAGCAGTCAGCCAGCACACGCCCAGCTCTAGCGCATGCCCATCCACGTACACCACGCAAGAATTACCGCTTCCTGCACCAACCTCAGCTCGAGCCAGGCCTTCATCCCACGCACTATACCTGTCTTCTGCACCATCCTGTGCATGTCCAATTGCTACCCTCTTGTCGAGCCTGTGTGTGGTTGCTGCTTCCATTTCTTCCAGCATCACTGCTCCCACACGCACCACGCCCACACGCCCTAGCTGCTTGTGCGACATTCTTCATTCATCCACCCTAAGCCAACAAACCCTCCAACCCTCCTTTTAAATTCCATCTTTTTGCTTCATTATTATTATTATTATTATTATTATTATTATTATTTTTACAAAAGGTGGTGAGACCAATTTTTCTCTTAAACTTTTAATTTTATTCAGTTATTTAATTGTTCAGTTTATTGAATTATTAATTTCTATAAATTAAATTTTTGAGAAAATAAATTTTCCCATCTTATGATCAGGTTAATTATGCCTCGCAAGAGAACTCGTGCTTCCACTCAAATTGATGAAAACACAAAACAAATTCCACTGTGAAGAAGCCAGAGTGAGATACGAAAGTATCTTCAAAAGTCAACAGATGCATCCAGGAAAAGGCTTTACATTAGAGGAAAGCAACTATAGAGACTTTATGGCAAGTATTCGTCAAGTTGCTGAAACCCTCGATAGGGAGTTGTTTTGCGAAATGAAACCTAACGTGGATGAGGAGCTAGTTCGTGAGTTCTATACAAATTTAACTTCAAGTGAGATGACAGAATTCACAGTTCGCAGAATCAAGGTACCGATAAGTTCAAATGCTATTAATGAGTTCTTTGAATTACCAGATTTTGAAAATGATGAATATTCCACACTGATGAGCAATATCAAGCCTGAAAATTTGTAAGAAATTCTCGAGGAACTGCCAGTTCAGGGTTCTGCATGGACTGTGTCAAAACAAGAAATCTACACTTGTCGAAGAGAATATTTGACGCCACTCGCGAATATATGGTTTTACTTCATCTGATTCAGCCTTATGCCAAGCTCACATGGGACTACAATCTCATTAGAGCGAATGGTCTTATTGTACTCAATCCTAACTGGAAAGACCATTGATGTGGGGAAGATTATCTTGTGGGAAATAAAGAATTGTGCCATTAAGCGCTCTGGCCCTTCTTATTCCACTTTACAATAACAATTTTATGCTTGAAAGCTGAAATTCTTGCGAATGTAAGGAAGACGAGGTATAGCCAAGGCACGGATGGGGACCTTTACCGAGTAGCTGGAGACTTAGTTCTACAGAAACGAGTTGAAGTAAGTGAGGAACCAGGGGACCCTGATGAAAAAGAAGATTCCATGATGCAATTATTTGAAGTCTCTGATAAAGTATAATCAATGGAGCCAGAAGCTAAACCTAATACTGAAACTTCAATGTTTAGAGCTCAACCGCTTAGCCCAGACCTTTAAGATGGGCTATCAAAATTGATGGACTTAATGCAACATATACAATGGCAGCAACAAGCCTACTGGAGATACTCAAAAATAAGGGATGACTCGATGAGAAATGTTTTTAAGAAAATATACAATGACCCATTTATTTTTGTGCCTGAGTTTCCAGATTTCATATTTGAACCATGGAGTCCATTATCAAAGAAGGAGCGAAGCGATTCATGCAAAGGCGATAGTGATAGAGCAAAAGATGAGTCAAATTCGGAAGGGTCTGTAAATAAATAAAGGGGGATCTTGACTTTACTTTATTTTTGTTCTTAGACTTTTTTTAGGATTAAGTTTAATTAGGAATCTTTTATTTTTTGCATAATAAAACAAGAGAGGAAAATCACTAATAAAATGTGAGTAAGTCACAAACTATAAAGTGTGGCAATAGATATATACATGTCTAGGATTGGATTTAGAAAGAGCTTGGTACTTAAGCAGTCAAATTGACTCACCTCCTCTTTTCTAAAATCCTACCTGATGTATAGTATCTGTTCACTTTAAACAATGAGGACATTGTTCATTTTAAGTTGGGGGGACCAAAAAATTGAATTATTTCCACTCAGAATAAAATTTTTCTTTTAATTATGATTAGGATATATTTTGTTCAAAAATTTAAATTTTGTTAAGTATGCTCAATTTGAGTATGAATAAAGTGCTATTATTTCAATAAATTATTATGTTAGCTTAATAATGACATGAATGTATTTTTAATAAAGCAAATTCGTACCATAAAATTTTTAGTTCTTTAGGAAAGTTAGGTATGCATGAAAGTTTAAGTCTTTAAAATTTACTTAGTAGTTTCTTGAGGCAAAATCCTAGGGAGCATGGAATGTTGGAAATGATTTAGGCAACTATTGTTTGGACTGTTTGAGCCTTTCAAGCCCACCATGGTAAAATTTTATCCTTTGAAACCCAACTTTGAGATTATATGGCCTAATTTTATTTCGACACTTGCAATAATTAGCCATTACTTTTCGCTTAATTATCTTAAAATTGTCCTAAACGATAGACTCAGTAATACTCAAATGTATTTTGAAAATAAGTTTGGGAAAGTTGAAAAGAAGTATCAATTACTCGAGAATTGCAGTACACAAAGTGAGTGCTCGTGATAAAAAAAAAAGAGAGAGCACATGTATTTGAAAGAGATGTACAAAAGGGTATATGAAAGTCAAGTTGGTGTATTGAAGGTGGAAATTCTGAAGGTTCGATTGACGTTGAGTCTAGGGTTTTTAAACCAAAATTTATCCATCTTTCACCTACCCCTAGCCTAGCCACGTTACATCCTTGATAAAGACCTATTGATTCAAAGTCCTAATGCTACCTACATTAGTGGAGAGAAATTGCTACGATCAACATATGAAGACATAAGTTAAGCTTAATGATTGCAGCTTAGTCTTGAATAAAGGAATAAAAATCAAATTGGTAAGGGTTAACATGTCTTTATTACAAAAGCATTTAGTCTAAATTTTGCTATTATAATAAGTTGTTGAATTTAATTTGAACGATATGTCTACTTAGGTAGCATAACTATCAGAATTCTTGTCTTTGAGTATAAGTATTCTATATTCATAATTTTGGGAAAAATGTTGTTCTAAAGGAATTTTTCAAAGGTGTTTCCAAGAAATTCTTTTCAAAATTTGTGCATTACTCGGGACGAGCAATGAATTAAGTTTGGGGGTGTGGAAACACAAAAATTTAAATACTTTTTCATACCCATTTTTACTTAAATTCATGCAAATCCGGTTAAATTATTGTCGGAAAATAATTAAATATTATAAAATAATTAAATTGTGTTAAAAATACAAACATGGTCAATATATTTAAATTTATACTTAATTTTTATTAATTTTGACTATTTTCAACAGATTAGCGCAAAGGGCAAAAATTGCTCGGCTAATACTGCTGAAAGTACAAAACCGAGAAGCAATTTGAAGTTTCGAGGCACATTAATTTCCAGCCTAAGATGGTCTAGAAATGTGTATTATTTCATAATTTAATTAATTTTAATTTATTCCCCATTGAATTTGGGTTAAATAAATTATTTTTAATTAATTATGGAGAAAGGGTCCAGTTGAACCGCACCGATCGAACCATACTGAGTGAACCGAACCAGCCACTAAATGGGCAGGCCAGAACCGTCCATAGGCTGACCCAAATTAGTATTTTAGAGGATTAAATATGCTTGAAAAAAGGCCCTTGAAGAGCTTTCGAAGTGCATTCAAACCCTCCTTTAATTGTGGCTTTATGAAACTGCCCCAAGCTTAAAATAGCAAAGTTGAAACTGCCAACTTTGCCATGTGTGTGGCCAACCAAGGGAGGTCTCTTAGGCTGATTATTTTTGCTATTTTTAGCTGCCATATTCAGCTATAAAAGCCACCCCTTGCTGAACATTCAAAGCATCCCTCATTCTACAACATTCTCTCATTCTCTCTTCTCCTCTCTTACTTTTTCTCTCATTTTTTCCATCCCATTTTCCTTATTGTTCAAGTGCCGATTTCTTCTCTTGGGAAAGAGGCTCTCATCAGCTATTTTAGAACATCAATCAAATGTTCATAAGCCACCTTGATAGCCGAGGACAACGAAGAACGGAGCAACTAGTCAAGCCACAGAGAAACACCGGATTTGCTTCTTGTTCCCTATATCTTTAATTTTTGTTGTTGTTTTGACGAACATTTTTATGAATATTTATGCTATTGAAATGGTTATTTTAATCAATTTAGCTTAAACTCAAGTTTGTGTTGGGTTAATTATATTCTGCCTACTTGAGTTGTTAAAACCGTGTTTATGTAGTTATAGGCCTCGATAAGTTGCTTGATTAAGTAAAATCATGCCTAAGTTATTCTTGCGTTACGACTGTGAGGTAGCTAATGAATTAATTATTTAAACATATTGCAATTGTAATTAATTGACACAGTACTTAATCAGTGCATGTTTATTCTTCTAAGGTAGCTGAAGGTTAAATTAGCAATGTATCTGGCGATATTATTGCCTTGCATAACTTGCAAGATTATTGTGATTAAACTATTTCAAGGTAGGGATGTCTTGTTACTTCACATAGTCTTTTATGTGCTTATTAGATTTAATTAATTGTTTGAATTGACATAGGCATATGTAATAGATTAGTTCAGTTTAATGAGTATATATGTGCAATAACATGTTTGCTTACTAGAACCTGTTTAGTCGGTTGAATAGACATAGGGATATGTCAAGAGACGAATGGATTTTTGTATGTAAGTTTGTTCATAAGTTAGCAAATTACCGAGTTGCTGTGAATTTATTCGTAACAATGTAAACACGAGTTTAATAATTCTGAGTTCAAGCAATATAATTAATCCAACACAAGTATGTTACCTTGATTAAATCTTATTTGAAATCGTGCATTAGAACTCTTTTGTTTTATTTTAATTAATTATTTGGCTTTTAAATAGTTTTTGACCACCTTTTAAAACCAAATTATTTTTACCTCACCAAAGTTTTTTACAATTAATTTCATAAATAATTCTTTTTACAGTCCCTGTGGGTACGATAACTCGACATTTACTTGTTACTTTTTTACTTGTTGCGATTGTGTACACTTGCACATTTCCGTCGTTCCAGAGATAGAGGAAAACAACATTCGAGTTCGAAACCTCAGGCTATATCAGTAACGAGTGTGGACAGTGTAAAAAATAACTAGCCTGAATAACAACAATGTAATAGATGACAATTTGGTAAATCCAAACTGCAAGACGGGTCATCTTTTAAATTTGGTTCCTATGATCGTTATCTCAGAGACTGCCCTGAAAGGTCTGATAAATAAAAGGCTCAGAACACTTGTTTGAGTAACATGGATGCGAGAGGGAGACCACCCTAAAACACTAGGAATGCAGGTAACAGTGTAGTGGGACAAAAGATTCCGCTGTGGGAACTAAGGCACGGGCACCAGCTAGGGCTTACATGATTCGTGCTTGAGAGGAAGCTTCAGCACCTAATGTGATAACTGGTACATTTTCTATCTTTGATACTAATGTTAATGCTTTGATTGACTAAAGGTCAAGACACTCATATGTGTGCACAAATTTAGTGTTAGATAAGAAAATACCTTTTAAGTCTACTGAGTTTGTGGATAACGTAACGAACCTTTTAGGTCAGTATGTGTTAGTCGATAAAGCCTAAAAAAAATTGTCCTATGATGATTTAGGGTTGCAATTTTTTGGCTGATTTGATGTTATTACTCATCGATGAGTTTGATGTGATTCTGGGTATAGACTGGTTAACTCAACATGATACCGTTATGAACAGTAGAAGAAAGCATATTGTGTTAAAACGTTGAAACAATGAAAAGGGCCAAATTGAATCAGATAGACTGGATGGTACATCTAATGTTATTTCAGCTATGACTACATAGAAATATTTTAGAAAAGGTTGTGAAGCGTATCTTACTTATATCTTTGATTCCAGAGTTTCATAATTGAAGTTAGAATCAGTTCTGATTGTGTGTGTTCATATATCCATTTCCAGAAGAATTACTAGGGTTATCGCCAATCAGAGAGATTGAGTTTGCTATGGAATTAATGCCAGGAACATCTCTAATATCGATAGCTTCATATAGAATGGCACCAAATGAATTAAAAGAGTTGAAAGCACAGATGCAAGAGTTGATAGATAGGGGCTTTGTTCAGCCCAATTTTTCTTCTTGGGGTGCTCCTGTGTTGTTTGTTAAGAAAAAGGATTGGTCAATGGGATTATGTATAAATTATTGACAGCTCAACAAAGTCACGGTCAAGAACAAGTATCCATAGCCATGTATCGATGATTTTTTGACCAATTGAGATGTGTGATAGTATTCTCAAAGATTGATATTTGTTCTGGATAATTTCAGCTACATGTTAAATACTCTAATGTTCCGGTCATTTTTTCCTGAACTAGGTACTAACATTATGAGTTTCACATGATGCCATTTGGTTTAACTAATGCACCTGCTGTGTTTATAAAATTAATGAATAGGATATTTAGACCATACTTAGACATATTGGTTGTTGTGTTCATTGATGACATTTTGATCTATTCCTGAGATGAGACAGAGCATGCCCAGCACTTGAAAGTTGTTCTGCAAACTTTGCACGAAAAACAATTGTTCGCTAAGTTCAGCAAATGTGAGTTCTGGCTCCGAGAAGTCAAAATTTTGGGACATGTAGTGTCAACGGATGGTATTAGACTTGATCTAAGTAAAATTTTAGATATAGTGGTCTGGAAACCTCCGAGAAATGTGTCAGAAGTTAGAAATTATCTGGCTTTAGCCGAATACTATAGAAGATTTGTCAAAGGATTTTCGATGAGTGCTATGCCGTTGATGAAACTGTTTGAAAAAGATGTCAAGTTCGAATGGTCTGAAAAGTGTTAGTAAAGTTCTAATCAATTGAAAGTGTTGCTAACTAAGGCACCTGTGTTGGTTCAACCAGTGTTTTGTAAAGAATCTACAATTTATAGTGATGTTTCATTGAATGGTTTGGGTGTGTTTTGATGCAAGAGGGCAAACTGGTAGCATATGCTTCTCGACAGTTAAAACTGCACGAAAATAATTATTCGACTCACGATTTAGAGCTTGTAGCTATTGTATTCCCTTTAAAGATTTGGCGACACCATTTTTACGGAGAAAATGTCATGTTTTAACAGATCATAAAAGCCTGAAGTATTTGATGTCACAGAAAGATTTGAATTTGAGACAGCGTAGGTGGCTTGAGTTACTAAAATATTATGATTTGATTATCGACTATCCTCTAGGAAAGGCTAATTTTGTTGCCGATGCTTTGAGTAGAAAATCTCTGTTAGCTTTACGAGTATTGAACACACAGTAGATGTTGATAGATGATAGTTGAATTTTAGCTAAATTAAAAGCTAGACGTGAAGCTCAGAAAAGTGATACTAAATTGATCACTAAGCGAAAGTAGATTGAGTCGACATCTGATTAAGATTTTCATATTGGTTCAAACGACAGTGTAACAGCCCGATTTTGGGGCTAGTCGAAACAGTGGTTTCAAGACAACAAATCTGACATAGAAAAATTTATTTTTATCACATTTTTATGGTATAAAGTTTCACATAATGAATTCGTGAAAATTTTGTTTGGAAATTTTGACGTTTGGGCTCAATTTAGTAAAAAGGACTAAATTGTATAAAAGTGCAAAAGTTGAGTTCTACATGCTAAAGGTGTCCAATTGCTATGAGATTTTAAATTAAAGGTCTTTAGATGGTAATTAGACCATTTTACTTTAAGTTGGCTGGGTAAGAGAATTTTTGTGTTTGGAGAAAAGGGCACTATGGTCATTTGGTTAATAAAAGAATAAAAAGGGAAAATAAAGCCAAAATTGTGTCCATCTTCTTTTACCTTGGCTGAAATTCTCAAGACACCATAGCTAGGGTTTTCTTCAACTTTCAAGCTTGATTGTAAGTACATCCTATCCCCGTTTTTAATGCTCTTTATGTTTTTAAAATTGTTATCACCCGATCTTTCTATTTCTACCATCGTTTTGAAGTAGGGCTCATGTTTAAAAATTTACCCATGTATGATATGCATGTATTTTGATGTTTGATGGAAGATATTGTAAGTTTAAGTTGTGATAAACAACTTTTATTAGGTGATTTTTAGTGAAAATGTATAAAAAGGACCTATTTGTAAAAAGATGTAAAATGGGTACTAAAAATCTGATTTGATGAAAAATATGGGCTGATATGACCATGTATATGGTTTGGCTAGGCTTGGGTAACAAAGAAATTGAATACATTTCATTTTACGATTATAGGGACTAATTTGTAAAAACGTGAAACATTAAGGGCAAAAAGGTAATTTTTCCATAATATGATGTTTGTACTGATTTGAGTAATGTGAATCTTCAATAAGGCTAAATTTTCTATTATAGATCAAGAAAAAGAAAGTACGGACCTTGATCGGGGAAAGAATAAGGTGTTTGACGATTAAATCCTTTTCTACTATTTTTGTACCAAGGTAAGTTCGTATGTAAATAATGCATCGTTTCTATGCTTTAATTACTTTAATATCGTATGAATTGTAATTTACTCTTTGAGCGTAATTGACAAAGTTCGACACGAGAGAAAATCCCAGTTAAACCTTAGGAATAGTTAGGATACAAATGTCATGACATTAGGGTTAGTTGAGATTATGTGTAAGACAATATCTGGGATATGACATCGATATGAGACTTTGTATAAGACCATAGCTGGGCTATTGGCATCAATATGAAATCCCATGTAAGACCATATCTGGGATATGGCATTGGTATGGTACTATGTGTGTGAGATATCCCGAGTATCCTTTAGTATTCCAAGTGGTTCAATAGGAAACTTAATGGAAATGTTTAAGTTGTGAAAGACTATGGTATGCTGTGAAAGATTATGGTAAGTTGCAAGTTGGTATAGGTATGTACATAAAACTTAGGCTTAGTGAGCTCGATATGTTATGAACCCTCGGTGTAATATGATTGAGTAAGTTATGATGTTAAGGTTTTAATAACATCTATGTTAAGTTTGATTATGAAATTTTACAATGATATTTATGTTAATTTACTTCATGTTAAATTTATGTTAAAGTGTATATGATGCCTATTACTTGCATAGGAACTTACTAAGCTTTAAACTTAGTCCCCTTTCTTTTTCCCTTGTCTTATAGTGTCACCAAGCCATCTCGGGGATTGAAGATGATCGGAGATCCATTCACACTATCAAATTATCATTTTGGGTACTTATGATTACAATATTTTGAGCTATGGCATGTACAGGGACTTGGTCAATTTGTTATATGTCATATTTGATTTGGCCAAATGTCTTGGCTTTAATGGTTGATAATTCATTTTGTAAATGGCCATTGAAATTGTCTAATATTGGCTTAAGTATATATATGCATACGATGATGTTTTCATGGATGTGAGAATTTGTATGGATTGAGTTGATAAGTTGGTGATGTTTGTATGTGGTAGATGATTGCATGTAAATGATAAATTGATATCTTGTTTGTTGCTGAATTGGTTGTATGTATCTGCTTGGATTGGTGTTGCTTGTTGTTGTGTAGGTTGGTGCAAGTAAGGGCGGCAAAATGGCTTGGTAAATAGCTTTATTTTTGTCCACACGGGTAGACACACGGGCGTGTGTCTAGGCCATGTGTGACACATAGCTTGCCCCATGGGTGTGTAGTTCGGTCATGTGTCCCCTACATTTTTAATTTTAGCTTCGAATTGGCCACACGGGCAGAGACACGGCCGTGTGTCTCAGTCGTGTGAAGGACAGAGCCCAAGGACATGGGCGTGTGCCCAGGGCATATGAAGTCTGCACCTATTTTATGAAAAATTTTAAAAATTATACTGCCGACACGGTCTAAGCACAGGGGCGTGTGACTTGGCCATGTGACTTCAATTTGTTGATGACGTCATAAACAAAGAGTTACACGGGTTAGAGACACGGGTGTGCGTGACCACGCAGGCGTGTCCCAAGCCACACGGGCGTCTTACCCCTGTTTTAGTGAAAACTTTTCTAAGTGTAGGGAAATTTTCTAAAGTTCTTGGTTTAGTCTCGAACCACTCTTAATACATGTTTTGGGCCTCGTAGACTCATTTTAAGGACTATATGAATGTTTATAAAAAATTTTAAATTTGAGTGGAAATTCATGTCCTAATTTTGAATGTTTGTTTGAGTTTAAGTCCAGTAATGCCTTGTACCCTGTTCTAGCATCAAATACGGGTAAGGGGTGTTACAGACAGTTTGTATTTCAAAAATAGAATTTATGTTCCTAGAAATTCTAATCTCATTTAAAAGATTTTACGAGAAGCTCTCGGTAGTAGCTTATTGATACATCCTGGTAGCAGTAAAATGTAGGGTGATTTAAAACAGATGTACTAGTGGCTAGGAATGAATAGGAGATTTCAGAGTTTGTATCAAAATGTTTGGTTTGTCAACAAGTTAAAGTTGAAAACTAGGCACCTTCTGGTTTATTATAACATGTGATGATTTCAGAGTTGAAATGAATACGCGTTATGATGTATTTCATATCGGGATTGCCTCTATCTTCGAGAAAGAAAGATGTCATATGGGTCATTGTAGATCGTTGGATGAAATCTTTGCATTTCATTCCAATACGTATAGAGTTTTCACTTAAGAAATCGACAGTGTTTTATGTTTTCGAGATTTTTAGATTGCATGGTGTGCCAGTTTTTATTATCCCTCATAGGGATCCATGGTTTACGTCTCGATTCTGGAGTAAGTTACATAAAGCTTTAGGTACTCGATTGTATTTTAGTACAGTGTTTCATCCATAGACCGATGGTTAGTCTGTTGTAACAACCTAACCTGTATCCGTCGCCGGTGTAACGCCCCAAAATTCAGGTATTTATTTTTGTGTGTTGTGTTGAATAAATGTATGCTTGCTTCAGTGGTTGAGTGTCCTAAGGAGTGTGGGAGAGGTCCTAAGTTCAAGTCCTGGCTTGTGTCAAATTTTTAATTTTGGCATGAATGAACCCTGTCTTCTGTTAGTGAGCTTCTTAAATAAATGTGGGAATGATGTGTCATAAAAAGCCTACCAGCCAATTGGTAAGTGGCATGTTGGGTTGCTTAAGGTTCTTGTGTTCGAGGCCTTTTGTGCGCTAAGGAGTTCTATTTTGCTGCTTGTGCAAGGTAGGAAGTTGAGATTGATTGAAACTCTGATGATGGAGTGGTTGAGTGGGGAGTGAATAGCCCAATTTGAGGAGAGAATAGTGGCACTAGATAAGGGAGTTAGCGATTGAGGGATATGGGGAGGATTTGGAGGAGAAAAATGAGGAATTTGAAAAGAGTGGAGTTGTAGTGTCGAAGTGGGATGCTTCTCAACCTTTTGGTCGGAATTGGGGAACCTAGTCATACGACCATACTCTTACTCCTAGTGCCGAAAGTGTGTGATCTAGTTGCTCTCATTTTCGATAGTCATTTTTCCTCTGTTACGTTTTCATATTTTTTTCTGCTTGTTTGGTCAGTGGTTGCTTGGTAGGCGAATGTACTTGTAACCGTTCGGGTATTCTTCAAACTAGCCTATTGTGGTTTGCTCTCCAACTAGGTGTTGAGTAGTCAACTCCCTCTTCTCCCTCACTCTTCTTCCCTTAACTCTCTTCACCTTTGCCAAACCATCATACTCTCCCTCTCAATCGGTTACCAACTTTTATTTTGGGTCATTAGTTGAATATTTCCTTCCTCTTCTTCCACCTCATTAGCCTTGCCGAGTCTTTACTAACTCTTTTTCTTTTGGTTCTAAGTTGACAACATTCTTCTCATTGCTAGCCATATATCTCTTCTCTTAAAGTCGAATCTCTTTGCATCTCTTGATACCTCATTTATGTTTGGCTTTTGTAGTGGATCCTTGGTCAATCGGTTAGGGGTCGAGTGCAAGGTTCATTCTTTCTACTTTATCACTTTGTTTCTCTTTGTCCCTCTTTTGTATGGGCTGGACTAACCTTTGTTTAATAACTCTTCTTTCTGACGGTTTCTGCTAGGGAGCGAGATTGTTTCATCTATTGCCTTGGAATTAAGGGGTGCTTTGGGTGTTGGCCGGTTACTTCTGTCCCTCACCCTTAGTGTTCGCTTTTGGTAAGATACTATACACTTGGTTATTTGATTGTGTGTATGGTAATAGTTTTACGAGTGGTGTTTGGGATACAGGTAGTCTTTAAGGATTGGAAGCGATTATTGCAACGGTGCTTGGGTGATCAAAGAAGGCGGGTGAGAGGTAAAGTTGTAAACAAGTGTTGGTTAGGGTTCCTTGCAGTTTGTTTGACAAGTGTCTAACCGAAGTTCTGATTGTGATAGGTTTTGTACTTGTGGGGCTACAAGCACATTTTCGCGATCAGGTGTGTAATCACAATGTCATTAGCAATAGATCGACAAAAACCGGTAATGTTAGACTGTTGACACTACACGAGCATACGCTCGCACGTGTGGTGAGCCGAGTGCTCAAAACGTGGGCATTCAATCGAAGAAGCCACCATGAATGATTTCATGGGCTAAGGCCGATTTTGGGCCATGATGGGCCGAAATGGGTCGTGTGGGCCCCACAGACTCGTGGGCTCCACATGGGTAAACTGCACAAATGTGTAGAGATCATTGGGCCGACTGTGTCGTCTACATGGCCAAGGCCATTATTTGGGTTTATTGGGCCACACGAGTGTGAAGGCCCACATGGGCCGTGCGATGGGCTTGGGCGGCCCATTATTGGCTATTTAACTGTTAAGATTGCACGGATCGCACGAGACGACTGTGGACATACTGTTGGGTCGATAAGTATACCTAAACCCTAATTTATGAAATAAGTGTTATACCCCTATAAGGTAAATGACGAAAATACCATTATGTGATGTATGACTGTTTGAGTATGCCATTCTTGTCGTATGTACATTTATATTATGTTGCATTGCATGGGGTGGGATATATATATTGTTAGAGGAAGTGTACTGAAAGGCTATAAGCCTATTACTGGTAGCTCTGCTGCAATTACTGTTAGTACCGAAACCGATACTTTATTCTGGAGTGTAGGGATGGGTGGGTTGATTTAATCCTCACATGGAGTGTAGGGCTGGATGGAGTGGAGTGGAGAGTATGGTTGGGTAGGATCTTTTTATGCATTACTGAAACTGTACAGAATTGGGCTAAGGCCCACACTGTTAATACTACTATAATGGGCTAAGGCCTACACTAAACTTGCTATTGATATGGGCTTTAGCCAAACTGCTCAACATTTTATGTTTGACTATTTATTAATTAGGGATTACAGACTGAGTTTCATAACTCACTTTCTTTGTTTAACTGTACAGGTAATCCTTAGACGGGTCGGTGCTACAAGGGACTCGGAGACGGCCACACCACTGTCAATAATTTCGGTTTGACTTTAGTAAAAGTAGATTTATTTGGGGTATTTTATGTAATAAGACCGTTTTAAGTTTTTATTTTTATTTGGGGATTTTATTAAATAGATTTATATATGTTAGCCGTAGGACGTGGGTTTTCAAAAAGAAAGTGCTTTTTTAACTACCTTGCAACCTAATGCGTTTTAGAAGCTTCCGTGATGAACAATGTTTTCAAAATGTAATAACACTTTAGTATGGGACATGTTTTGCTAAACACACTTGTAAATTAACAAATGAACGAACAAGATAACCTCTTTTAAATGACTGCAAATGAAGGTTTTTACACAAAAGGACTTTTTCTGATAAAACTACGTGCTTCAAATCTCACTCCAATGTGACATCACGGATTCGGCCATAACGTCTAGGCTGGGTTCGGGGTGTTACGGTCGGAATCAGTTACAAGGTATTACCGGACAAGATACAAATTCTGGACATTCACACATTCACCTAAGTTATATTCAAATGTACATATATATATATATATATATATATATATATATAAAACATATGGTTATTTAACTATTAAACATAAAAAAAACACATTATTCCATAATAGTAAAGGCACTTGTTAAACCAAACAAATCATATATCAAAGTTTATGACCAAAAAGATATGCGACATTATTAATACAACATCGTGACCGAACATGATATATATATTTATTTAGGTCACTAAAATAATGCACCATTTCATATGCCTAAATTTACCATATTTAAAATGCAAACACAAACCATAACATCAAACAACTTAGGCGCAAATCATGTTTTTCATTATCCGTTTACTAATTACCAAAACAACTAATATCTTAATTAATATTTTATAATTATACCAAGCATCACTTTCTGCTATAATTAATAGGTTCATGATAAAGTACTTTACTAGCATATTATTAACACATACTCAGCATATAAGACATATTCATTTATACACATATATTACACCTAAAATAACCATAAAAATAAACAAAACACACATCTTTGGTTATTCACTATTTATACATTTATGACTATACATCTTAAGCCATCTTAGAACAACATTACTAAAGCATTATATGCCCAAATTTGCAGATAGACAATCCAACCCACGTAGCAAATACCTTCATATCATTATAGTCCAATCAATTAAATGAATAACCAAACATAATCATTATAACTACACTTAAAACATTTATCCAACCATCCAAGAAGCACATTTATTTCTTGTCTCTTATAGCCAAACATAATGACCTAATATTAACAATGATATAAGAATTATTTCCAAGCTTATCACACATATTATCCACATAAATCTTTTAGCATTTTACCAAAATAAACCTCAACCATAATCAATCTCAAACATTAATAAACCATACCAAGCACACATCATTTATATGCCATGATCGAATCATCAAAAGAAAATACATCCGTCATATAATCAAAAGCATAGAAACCAAACTTAACATAATAAACAAGCCATTTTCTCATGGCTCATATTTACATTTCCCAAAACAAACATAAACAGAAGCTAGCCTATACATGCCATAGGTTGAAGTTCATACCGAAACAGTTGATAGTGTGATTGACTTCTCTAATAATCCCCGAGCCCGTAACTAGTTTCAAAAATCTATAAAACAAAGAGTAAACATACACACTGTAAGCTTTCACAGCTTCGCAAGTCATAAGCAAATAAAACATTCATTAACATTACTAGCTCAACTTGACTAAACCAATCCATGCTATTCAAACTTGCAAATTCATGTACAACATATACATCCATATATCAACTTTAACTTGGCCAAGATACACATATATTCATTGAAAAAGTTAACATTTACTTCCAAGGTCACAATATCATCATATAGACGAATATATATACACATTCATATATGTATACACATGTTTCACACTTCAATATCACATATTTATATTATTTTGACGAATATAGCTCTGCATTCAATATACATATAACGAACTTTATAATATGATTCATATCATCACTTCAAATACCAAAACTTACCTTAAATTCAATACATTAGGTAACACATACTTGAACCTTTTAATTCGATTTCGCATTCGGTCTTTACTTGACATTGCCTGTTGAATCATTCGGAATTAAATAAGATACTCGGATAGTCACACATATCGTATAATGCCAACGTCCCAGACGTGGTCTTACATGTAATTACATATCGATGCCACTGTCCTAGAGAGTGTCTTACTCGTAAACACATATTGGAATCACATATCGATGCCAACAAATTAAACGTGGTCTTACTCACACACACATATCGGAATCACATATCGATGCCAACATATTAAGCGTGGTCTTACTCGCATATAAATATCGGAATCACATATCGATGCCAACGCATTAAATGTTGTCTTACTCACACACACATATCAAAATCACATATCGATGCCAACGTATTAAACATGGTCTTACTCGCACACATATTTCGGAATCACATATTGATGCCAACTCAAAAATGTACCATTTCATTTACCAAAATTCAAGCCAAAAATATCTCGTATTTAATACAAATAACTTATAAATAAACATTCAGCTAATTGATAAATCTTTAATACAACATTTGTAATATACATCATCAAATCCTTATAAACTAACCTAACTAATTTATTACATAACCGAATATTCCATTATAAAACCTAATCATAAGATCATATAACTCACAAATCGTACCACAATCACATTTTTCATTCTCAATGCCAATTCATTACTTACTAATAATCATTTCAATTATTTATAGATCACATATATTGAAATTTAACAACATCAATTTGCTTATAAACTTACCTCGAACAATGACGATCGGAATGGAACGACTATTCAATAACTTTGGTTTTCCCCCGATCCAAATACGATTTCTTCGGTTCTTGAGCTAAACATATTCAAATTAAACTTAGTCAAACACAAATTCATTCAATTTCGTCCGAAACACACAAATGGGAAAATTACCATTTTACCCCTAACATTTCACACTTTTCACAAATTAATCTCTATTGCACAAAACACAAAATATGAAATATTTCAATATACCATGCTCAGGCAGAATATTCATCTTCCTTATACAAGTCCACACATTTCATTTATTTCACATTTTAGTCCCTCAATTTATTATTTTTACAAATTAGCCCTAATTACTCGAATTCATCAAAAATTCAAATACAAAACATGTTAATCTATCACATATCTTTTATTTTCTAGCATTAAACAATAAAAAAAAATCACAAGCTTTCAACAATGGAAAAATACAAAATCATCATCAAATTCAAAAATTGAGACATGGGCTTGATAAATAACATAGCAACGATCTCAAAAACATAAAAATTATAAAAAACCGAGCTAAAACTCACCTTGAATCAAGCTTGGTAATGGCCGAATGTGGCTTTCTTTTTCTTTTTCTTTTCTTTTGGTATTTTTGGCTTTTGAAATAAAGATGAATGCATGCAACTTTATTTTATGTTTTATTATTATCACATTATTAACATATTACAAAATTACCCTTTTAAAATTAATATAAAACCATGATAATTAATACCAAAACCGTCCATCCTTTTTAACTATGGTCTACTTACATTATAAATGCATCATATTATAAAGACAAATTCAATTAAGCATTCTAACATTTAACTATCAACTTTTTTATTTTACTCGATTAAGCCATTTTATTAAATCGGACATCCAAACAGTAAAATTTTCAAGCGAAATTTTCACACACATAAATTCACACCTTAAAAACATAGAAAAAAATATTAAAATATTTTTCTGACTCAGATTTGTAATCCCGAAACACTTTTCTGAATAGGGTCAAAATCAAGGCTATTACAACTCTCCTCCTTAGGGATTTTTCATCCCCGAAAATCTTACTGGTGAATAAGTTTGGATAACATTCTCTTACAATATCTTTCTTGCTCGGTGACGAAGATAACCCCGATACAAAATCCATTGTCACACTATCCCATTTCCACTCGGGAATCATAATAGATTATAACAAATCGGATGACACCTGATGTTCAAGTTTATCTTGCTGACAGATCAACCATTTCGAAACAAAGTTAGAAATATCTCTTTTTATCCCAGACCACCAATAATGTTGTTTCAGACCAGAAATAATGTTGTTTCAAATCATTATACATTTTCATACTACCCAGGTGAACAAATAATCGATTGCTATGAGCTTCATTCAAAATCATCTGTATCAAGTCTTAGTTTCTCAAAACACATATTCAATTTTTGAATCTTAAACAATTCTCAGTATCAAATTGGAATTCTGAATCAGCATTCAAATCACATTGAGCCCGCTTTGCTAACAAATTATATCGACTTTCTGAGCTTCACAAATCTGCTGAATAAATGAAGGTCTTGCTTGTAACTCAACTATTATCGAACCATCATCAGACATAGCCATATGCGCGTTCATTACACTCAAAGCAAATAGAGATTTTTGGCTTGAAGCATCCGCAACAACATTAGCCTTTCCCATATGGTAGTTAATCACAAGCTTGTAATCTTTTAGCAACTTTAACCATTGTCATGTCTTAGATTTAGATCTTTTGAGTCATCAAATATTTCAAGCTTTTGTGATCGGAATAACACCGAACAGATAGTGACGCCATATTTTCAATGCAAACACGATAGCTACCAATTCCAGATCATGTGTCGAGTAGTTCTTTTCGTACGAATTTTATTGTCTCGAGGTATAAGCTTTGAATTTGCCTTCCTGCATCAAAACACAACCCAAACCATTCAAAGATGCATCACTATAGATAAAAAATTCTTCACCCGTTTCTGGCTAAACTAGCACTGGAGCTTCGGTCACCAAAACTTTCAATTCTTTTAATTTGGTCAGTGCCATTCTATATGAAACTATCGATATTGGAGTCATCCCTGGCACTAAACCAATACCAAACTCTATCTCTTGGATCGGTTGCAAACCCAATAATTCTTCATGTGACACATCCGGATACTTACACACAACTGGTACTGATTCAATTTTCTTTTCAAGCACTTTAGAATCAAGCACATAAGCAAAGTAAGCTTTACAACTCTTTCTCACATATTTTTGAGCTAACATCGAAGATATCACTACCGGTAAACCATTCAAATCATTAAACTCAATTCGATTAATCTCATCATTTTGGCATCTCAAATTAATAGTCTTTTGTTTGCAGTTTACAACAGCATCGTGCAAAGTCAACCAATCCATACCCAAAATTATATCGAACTTGTCGAAGGGAAACAACATCAAATCAGCCGAAAAACATGAATCTCGAACCATCAATGGACAATTCTTACACATTTTGTCAATCAGAACACACCGGCCCAAGGGGTTTGATACTCTAATCACAAACTCAGCAGACTCTACATGCAAAGTCTTACTGGATACTAAGGTCTTACAAACATAAGAATGAGTCAAACCAGGATCAATCAATGCAATTAAACTAGTATCATAGAGAGTGAATATACCAGTAATAACATCCAGGGATGAAGCCTCCTCGCGAGCGCAAATAGCATAAGCTCTGGAAGGTGCATGAGCCCCAGATCGAACTACTGTGTCTTTAGTTCCTCTCTGACTGCTACTCACATTACTAGTATGTCTGGGTGGTCTGCCTCGAACTGACACATTACTCGGTCTCACACTCTGTATGATATTTTGCTCGGCTAACATAAGGCACTCATGAATGAAATGATCCATCGACCCATGTTTAAAACAGGATTGATCAAGCAATCTACAGTTTCCAGGATGTCGTTTGCCACAATGCTTGCACTCAGGTCGATTCGGCCAGACATTACCAACACTAGCAATCTAAATGGCTCGTGAACTCACATGTGGTCTGTTTCGATCATATCTAGAAAAACCCACAGTATTCTTTGATCGACTAAAATCATCCCTAAATTTCTTCGATGTTGAATGAAATGTCTTACCCTATGATCTCTTACGGGAATCTTTGGCTTCAAAATTAGCTTTTCTTTTTTTTCTTTTCGTATAACTTGGGAAATTACAGGAACTTGAGAGGCTGGAGGTTGTTGAGCAGCCGAATTTGTTCGAACAAACTCCATGAACCACTCATTCAATAGCTAGAAGAAGGTTTGCTTAGCCTGTCCCTCTATACTACTTGAAATCAGCCTAGAATCAGCCGGCACTCTCCCCTGAGCATGAATCGACGTATTACTTTTTACGTCATTCGTTACGGTTTGATTGGGATCCATTTACTATAAGAAAACACATTTTTAATTGTCAGGAATCATCACACTATCGCAGTTTATAATTATGGCATGTATATCTAGAGTCACACACGTTATGTTAGTCCTAGAACTGACTAAACCGTAACTCTGATACCAATTAAATGTAAAACCCCAAACCCGTATCTATCGCCGGAATGAGTTATGAGGTATTATCGAACAAGATACAAATTTTGGATATTCACACATTCACCTAAGTCATATTCGAATGTACATATATATAACATATGGTTATTTAACTATTAAGCATAAAAAAAATAAACAAACACTTTATTCCATAATAATATAGGCACTTGCTAAACCAATCAAATCATATATCAAAGTTTATGACCAAAAAGATATGCAGCACTATTAATTCAACATCATGACCAAACATGATATACATATTTATTTAGGTCACAAAATAACGCACCATTTCATGTGCCTAAATTTACCATATTTAAAGTGCAAACACAAACCATAAAATCAAACAAATTAGGCTCAAATCATGTTTTTCATTATCCATTTACTAATTACCAAAACAACCAATACCTTAATTAATAATTTACAATAATACCAAGCATCACTTTTTGCTATAATTAATAGGTTCATGATAAACTAGTTTACTAGCATATTATTAACACATACTCAGCATATAAGACATATTCACTTATACACATATATTACACCTAAAATAACCATAAAACTAAACCAAACACATAAATTTGGTTGTTCACTATTTATACATTTATGACCATACATCTTAAGCCATCTTAGAACAACATTACTAAAGTATTACTTGCCCAAATTTGCACATAGACAATCCAATCCACTTAGCAAATACCTTCATATCGTTATAGTCAAATCTAATCAATTAAATAAATAACCAAACATAATCATTATAACTACACTTAAAACATTTATCCAACATCCAAGAAGCACATTTATTTCTTGTCTCTTATAGCCGAACATAATGACCTAATATTAACAATGATATATGAATTATTTCCAAGCTTATCACACATATTATCCACATAAACCTTTGAGCATTTTACCAAAATAAACCTCAACCATAATCAATCTCAAACATTAATAAACCATACCAAGCACACATCATTGATATGTCATGATCGAATCACCAAAACAAAATATATCCATCATATAATCAAAAGCATAGAAACCAAACTTAACATAATAAACAAGCCATTTTCACATGGCTCATATTTACATTTCCTAAAACAAACATAAAGATAAGCTAGCCTATACATGCCATAGGTTTAAGTTTAATTTTATAAAAATACCGAAACAGTTGATAGTGTGATGGACTTCTCTAACGATCCCCGAGCCCGCAACTAACTTCAAAAATCTATAAAACAAAGAGTAAACATACACACAGTAAGCTTTCACTACTTAGCAAGTCTTAAGCAGATAAAACATTCTTTAACATTAATAGCTCAACTTGACTAAACCAATTCAAGCTACCATAATCACATTTAATTCAAACTTGCAAAGTCATGTACAACATATACATCCATGTATCAACTTTAACTTGGCCAAAATACACATATATTCATTCACAAAGTTAACCTTTACTTCCAAGGTCACAATATCATCATATAGACGAATATATATACACATTCATATATGTATATACAAGTTTCACACTTTAATATCACATACTAATATCATTTTGCCAAATATAGATTTGCATTCAATATACATATAACCAACTTTATAACATGATTCATATCATCACTTCAAACACCAAAATTTACCTTAATCTCAATACATTAGCTAACATATACTTGAACCTTTTAATTTGATTTCGTATTCGATCTTTCCTGAACATTACCCGTTGAATCATTCGAAATTAAATAGGATACTCGGATAGTCACACATATCGTACAATGCCAACGTCCTAGACATGGTCTTATAGGTAATTACATATGGATGCAATTGTCCCAGATAGGGTCTTACTCGTAAAAACATATCAGAATCACATATCAATGCCAACGTATTAAACGTGGTCTTACTCACACATACATATCGGAATCACATATCAATGCCAATGTATTAAACGTGGTCTTACAAGCATACACATATTGAAATCACATATCGATGCCAACGTATTAAACGTGGTCTTACTCGCAAACATATTTCGAAATCTCATATCAATGCCAATGCATTAAATGTGATCTTACTTGTACATGCATATCAGAATCACATATCGATGCCAACGTATTAAACGTGGTCTTACTCGTACACATATTTCGGAATCACATATCGATGCCAACTAAAAAATGTACCATTTCATTTACCATAATTCAAGCCAAAAATATCTCATATTTAATACAAATAACTTTTAAATAAACATTCGGCTAATTGATAAATCTTGAATACAACATTTGTAATATACATCATCAAATCCTTATAAACTAACCTAACTAATTTATTACATAACTGAATATACCATTGTAAAACCTAATTTTATGATCATACAACTCACAAATCCTACCATAATCACATTTTTCATTACTCAATGCCAATTCATAACTTACTAATAATCATTACAATTATTTATAGATCACATATATTGAAATTTAACAATATCTATTTGCTGATAAACTTACCTCGAACAATGACGATCTGAACGAAATGACTATTCAATAACTTTGGTTTTCCCCCGATCCAAATACGATTTCTATGGTTCTTGATCTAAACATATTCAAATAAAACTTATTCAAACATAAATTCATTCCATTTTGTCCAAAAACACAAATGGTAAAATTACCATTTTGCCCCTGACATTTCACACTTTTCACAAACTAATCCCTGTTTCATAAAACACAAAATATGAAATATTTCAATATACCATGCTCAGGCAGAATATTCATCTTCCTTATACAAGTCCACACATTTTATTTATTTCATATTTTAGTCCCTCAATTTATTATTTTTACAAATTAGGCCTAATTATTCAAACTCATCAAAAATTCAAATACAAAACATGTTAATCTATCACATATCTTTTATTTTCCAGCATCAAACAACAAAAAAAATCACAAGCTTTCAACAATGGAAAAATATAAAATCATCATCAAATTCAAAAATTGAGACATGGGCTTGATAGATAACGTAGCAATGATCTCAAAAATGTAAAAATTGTCAAAAACCAAGCTAAAACTCACCTTGAATCAAGCTTGCTAGTGGCCGAATATGGCATTCTTTTTATTTTTCTTTTCTTTTTGTATTTTTGGCTTTTGAAATAAAGATGAATGCATGCAACTTTGTTTTATGTTTTATTATTATAACATTATTAACATATTACAAAATTACCCTTTTCAAATTAATATAAAACCATGATAATTAATACCAAAACCGTCCATCCTTTTTAAATATGGTCTAATTGCATTATAAATGCATCATATTATAAATACAAATTCAATTAAGCACTCTCACATTTAACTATCAACTTTTTCATTTTACGTGATTAAGCTCTTTTATTAAATCGGACATCCAAACAGTAAAATTTTCAAACGAAATTTTCACACACATAAATTCACACCTTAAAAACACAAAAAATAATATTAAAATATTTTTCAACTCAGATTTGTGGTCCTGAAATCACTATTCTGAATAGGTTCTAAATTGGGTTTTTACAGATTTGTTTCGATGTTGTGTTTTATAGTTCGAAGGTAACTGAGAGATTATGTCATTGGTTGAATTTGCATACAATAATAGTTATCAAGTGAGCATTAAAATGGCTTCGTATGAAGCTTTGTATGGTCAAAAGTGTCGAACTCCATTATATTTTACTGAGCTGAGTGAGAAAAAGTTATTTGGTGTTGATTTGATTTGAGAAATCGAAGAAAAGGTCAAAGTGATACATGACAATTTGAAAGTATGCAGATTTGAAAAAAAAAAAGATATAGAGTTTCGAGTCAGGCACAAGGTATTTTTGAAATTATCGCCTTGGAAGAAAGTTTTTCGGTTTGGCCAGAAAGGAAATCTTAGTTTGTGGTTTATTGGATCGTACAAAATCATTGAGAGGATTGGACCAATAGCTTACCGGTTAGCTTTGCCGTCAGAGTTAGAAAAGATTCATAATGTATTCCATGTATTGATGTTACGACGATATCGATCAGATCCTTCACAAATAATATCCCTAGTTGATGTTGAGATTTAGTCTAATATGACGTACAATGAAGAACTGATCAGAATTCTAGCTCGAAAAGTTAAAGAATTGAAAAATAAAAGTATAACTTTAGTTAAAGTTCACTAGCAACAACACAGAATAGAATAGGCTACCTGGGAACTGGAAAAAGCTATGAAAGTACAATACCCAAACTTTTTGGGGATGAAAATTCCTTTAGGGGGAGAGTTATAGCGGTCTATTTTCAATGAAATCAGAACAGTGGTTTTGGGACCACAAGTTCGATGATTAAATTATTTTTTTATTATTATTCTAATTTTTATGGGTTATTAATAAGGTCGTATTAAAATTTTGTTAAGAAATTTTGATGTTTGCATCATTAATTAAGTGAAAAGGATTAAATCATAAAAAGAGTAAAAGTAGAATTCTATTAGTTAAAAGGGTTAAATGGCTATGAAAATTTAAAGTGAGTAGACTTATATTGTAATTATACCATTTATAAAGTTAGTGGATGTGCATGGAATGGTTTTGATGAAATTATTAAAGTTTTTAAAGGTTAAAATGGTAATTAGATAAACAAAAATTAAACTAAATAAAACAAAATCACTTCATCTTTCTCATTTTATCATCCACCACCAAAATTAAAATAGGAAAACACCATTGAAGCTTGCTAGGGCATTCAACCAAGTTGTTTTGCTTGCATGTATGAATTTCAACTTCATTTTTAATTATTTTTATGTTTTTGAGGCTGTTTTAGCTTAATCTAGCTAGCCAAGGGTCAAATTGTAAAATTTTTAAAGATTGAGGGTTATGCCATGAATGTTTTTGAATGGTTCTTAATTATTAATGGTAGATTATAAGTCCTTGTTGATAAATAAACAAGTTTTGTAAAGTAATTTTTGATGAAATTTGCATTTAGGGGTTGATTTGTAAAAATGGTAAAAGTTAATTACAAATTTATGAAATGATGGTTTGTATAGGTTAGTATAAGTCCCTAAAAATTTTGGCTAGCTTGAATGGAGGACTAAAATTCTTAGATTTTAATTTATGAGCTTAAGGACTAAATTGTGAAAACTTAAAATATTAGTGGCAAATAGTAATTTTGCATAAATATGAAATGTGGACTGAATTGAATACTAGAAGTATTAAATGGACTGAAATTGTCTATTTAGATGAAGATAGACCACGTACAAACTTAGATCGAGGCAAAGCTAAAGCTTCAGGATAACTCGATTTAACTTTCAAGCCCCTAGTAATCGAGGTAAGTTCGTATAAATAGATGTAATATTCATGTTATTCAAATGTATGTTATTATGTATTCATAATGTAATTTAATGATGCATATCCGAATCAATGCTATGACAGTAATCAAGTCTCAATTGAACCTTAGGAATTTGTAGGATATAAATGACATGTCATGAGGGATTTCATGTTCTAGTGTTGGTCTTAAATGTCCTTCCATTAGCTAAGGTCCTGCATTTGTTTCAGATAATCCACAGCTCATATGAGTAGCATCGTGTAGCTTATATTTTGACTCACAACTTGCGTGAGCAGGCCCATTTCACAGCTCGTGTGTGCAATGATGCAAAGGAAAAGTTACAATTATATGTTTAAGCACACTTCATGCGAGCTTTCCCAAGTATCCGGTAATATTCTAGACAGTTCAATGGGTAAGAAAACAAGTTGAAATGGTAGTTTTCAACTGGAATTGTTCTATATGCTCATAAAAAGGTTGCATGAATCAATGATGTATTTTCATATAAAAATGGCTTATCATGTGGTTAGTTCAAATGAGTTATGTATAAATGCACTAACTTGTGTACTGATCATGTATAGGCTTGTGCCAAGCTAGTGGTATATTATGCTTATACTTATTGTTATATGAATAAAATGGTAATTGAAGGTTTATTTTATACGAACTTACTAGGCATTGAGTGCTTACGTAGTTTCTTTCCTATGTTTTATAAATTACCGGAAGATCGATCGGTTTGGAAGCTCGTCGAAAATTTATCTCACTATCTAGCATAAATATCGGTAGTTTTTGAATGTTTTGGCCAAGGTTATAATGGCATCTATAGGTGGACTAAAAATGACATTTAGTTAAATGTTTAATAGATGATTTCGTATGTATAAGTTGTGTACGTTATCTTGGTTGGTACCATTTGATACTTTGTTGGATGGTGTCATTTTGGTTAACTTGTGATATATGCTTGAATGGCTCATATGATATGTTTTGAATTGGTATTATAATGTTCAACTTGTGGCATGTTTGGTAAGTTTTGAACTAGTAATTGATGATTGAAATGTGGTAAAATATGCATGTTTAGGTAAGTGTTGTTATGTGTGTTTGAGGTGCCTTTGAATGGCATATTGGTTAGTTGAATTAGTACTTTTGGAATAGCAAATATATGCAAGTTTAGGTATGGTTTGATGCATTGTAGATGTGAAAAAATTGTTCAAGTGTTTATGCATGAAATAGTATAGGAAATGACTTGTTTTTAGGAAAATTTCTGTCCACACGGCCTGAGACACGGGTGTGTGATTCAATAGTGTGTGGCGCACGGCCCGACGACGTGGTTGTGTGTCATCTAGGAATTCCTTTGTATCCAAGTTAGTGAGTTACACAACCTAGCGCATGGCCTGGCACACATGTATGTGTGGAAATTTTGAGATTTACATGGCCTGGAACACTGGCTCTGGTGTCCATTGCACCCTATTGCATGGCACTAAAAGAGGTTAAAAAGTTAAAGATTCAGTTGCAACAATTACTTGACAGAGGTTTTATTCAACTTGGTGTATCTTCGTAGGGTGCATCGGTTTTGTTTGTGAAGAAGAAGGATGGTACAATGATAATGTGTGTAATATCCCGAATTAGGGCCTAATCGGAATAGTGGTTTCGTGACCACAAATTTGAGATAGAAATAATTATTTTATAATTATTTTGAGGTTTATGATATGATTGCATGATTGTGTGAAAATTTCGTGATGAAATTCTATGCATAAAGTGCTTAAGTTGAGTTAGGGACTAAATCGAATAATTTGCAAAACTTGCATTCTAGAAGTTTTTAGTATGAAATTGCTTTGGAATATTAATGAGGAGGTCTTAATAGCAATTTGACCAATTTCTAAGTCTATGGAAAAAAATTGGACATGGATGGAATTTTTGGAAAGTTTAGTAGTAAGGGCATTTTGGTCATATAGTTATTAAAATGAATTAAAAACAAAATGAAAAGCCATTTTTTGTCCATCATCTTCATTAAGCCGAAATTTCAAGGGTTCTTCATAGCTAGGGTTTGTTTCAAGCTTTCAAGCTCCATAGTAAGTGATTCCAAGCCCCGTTTTTAATGTTCTTTACGTTTTTAGAATCCCGGTAGCTCAATTTAGCTTATGTTAGCAATAATTCGACCTAGGGTTCATATTTGGAAAAATATCCATAGGTGAAATTTGTGTATTTTGGTGTTTTATGCTAGAATATGAGGTTTTAAATTATGTTAGACAACTTGTTCTACTCGGTTTTAAGTGAAAACAAGTAAAAGGGCTTAATCGGTAAAAATACCTAATAGTCATAAGTGCATGTTAGAGTGTGAATTTGATGCTGTCATAGAATGGAAAAATGATCAGCAAGTCAAAAAAAATAAATAATAAGGGCTGAAATTAAATTCCCGAGCCTAGGGGCAAAATCGTAATTTTGTAAAAATTAGGGGGCAAAAACATAATTTTTTCATAATGTGATTTTTGGATTGAAATAAATAGTATGAGTGTTAAATGAGCTAAATGTGTTTTTATAGTTCAAGAAAGACATGGAATCGATCGTGAACGGGGAAAAGAAAAGCTTTCGGACTAAATTATAACATTTCTAAAGTTTGCACCGAGGTAAGTTCGTACATGAATAACTTATCGATTTTTTTATGTTATTTTATGTTGTTATCATATGAATTGGTGGCTGTCCATAGAACAATTAAATGATGGAAATTTGCAAATTTAATTAGATTGTGAATAAGTGTTAACAGTGAAAAAGGAAAGATTTTCCCGGTTGAACCTTTGGAACAGGCACAATGTGAATGACCCATTGTGAGTACACGTGTGTAGTACTAAGTGCAGGCTACTACGTGTACCATACTGTTAAGTCGCATGCGTAGTACTAAGTGCAGGCTACTATGCATACTCAATGACTTCGATCACGTGTGTAGTACTAAGTGCAGGCTACTACGTGTATCAGATGGTGAGGTCACGTGTGTAGTACTAAGTGCAGGCTACTACGTGTACCGGATTGTTGGTCACATGTGTAGTACTAAGTGCAGGCTACTATGCGTATCAGATAGCTTCGGCTATAAGTGTCGAATGGGGAAATATGTGTAAACAATGGTATATTTGTTATTTTTCCGTTGAGTTCAACGGGGAAAATTGATAAAGTGGTAATATATGAAAAGTTAGGAGCTATGTGCTCGATAATTGAGCGAATTCTAGTATAACAAAAAGGACTAGGTGGAATTATGCAAGAGTGAATGTTAGAAATAAAATAGTGTTGGACAAAGAAAGTTACATGATTTTAAAAATTTACCAAAAATCGTGGAAGTTGAATAAAAATGCAAATGATATATGAAAATAAAACTTAATGAGTCTATTTTCACATAAAAGAAACAGGGGAAGAAAAAGAATTCTATATTGTGTGATATTTGAATTCTTAGAAAATAGGGTCTGAATAAATTTGAGATTCCCTGTTCTGACTTTATAAATTCACCATAAATTTTAAAAATATTATTAAGAGTCATACTTTATATGCATGGATTCATTATTGATTCTATTTTTAAGAGAAACAAATGGCATAGTTGTTGGAATTCTATATAGGGAGAAATTTGGTTCGTAGTACACAATGGTCAGAGTAGTCATACCCTGAAACAAGGGAGATTTTAACTAATAAATTGCACTAATTGGCCTGACCAAAAATTCTAGAAAAAAATTAGTAAGTATAGGTATGAGTCTAGTTTCAGGGAAAATTTATAGAATTGAATTTCGAGTCTTGTAACTTGAGATATGATTTTTCAAAAACTGGGACTCCAGAAAACAGCCTGTCCTGATTATGTGATTATATACTAGTATGATTGTTTTACTTTGATAAATTGTATATATCAATTTCGTACTTACTTACTAAGCTATATGCTTATCTTCTTTTCTTTTTCTGAAAAAGAAAAATGCAGTCTGGGTTGTGGTTGATAGATTAACAAAATCGGCTCACTTTATACCAGTACGTACCGACGACTCCCTTGATAAGTTGCTGAATATATATTTCTGAAATTGTGAAATTACACGGAGTACCTATGTCTATTATTTCGGATAGAGATCTGAGATTTACTTCGAGGTTTTGGAAAAAGTTGCAAGAAGCTTTGGGTACAAAATTGAATTTCAGTACTGCATTTCATCCACAAACTGACGGTCAATCCGAAAGAGTAATTCAGGTACTCGAGGATATGCTCCGATGTTGTGTTTTAGAATTTCAGGGTAGTCGGGAGAAATATTTATCCTTGGTCGAATTTGCCTACAACAACAGTTTTCAATTGAGCATACAGATGGCACCGTACGAAGCATTGTATGGTCACAAGTGTTGGACTCCTTTGTATTGGACCGAGCTCAGTGAGAAACAGATTCACGGAGTTGACTTGATAGAGAAACTGAAGAAAAAGTAAAAGTGATTCGTGATTGTCTGAAAGCTGCTTCAGATCGAAAAAAGTCATTTGCGAATTTGAGGAGAAACGAGATCGAGTTCCAAGTGGGTGATAAAGGTTTTCTAAAGGTATCTCCGTAGAAGAAAATTTTAAGGTTTGGCCAAAAAGGCAAGTTGAGTCCGCGTTTCATTGGGCCTTATAAGGTTATTGAAAGAGTTGGACCAATGGCTTATCGGCTAGCCTTGCCAGCCGAGTTGGAAAAGATTCATAATGTGTTTCATGTGTCGATGCTGTGACGTTACCGTTCTGATCCTTTACATGTGATTCCTCTGACAGAAATTGAAATTCGACCGGATATGACCTATAAGGAGGAACCAATAAAGATTTTGGGTTGGGAAATTAAACAGTTGAGAAATAAAAGTATAGCCTTAGTAAAAGTATTGTGGCATAGACATGGAATAGAAGAGATACGTGGGAACCTGAGGAAATTATGGGAAACCAATACCCATATCTATTTACCGGTAAGATTTTCGAGGACGAAAATCCTTAAAGGGGGGAGAGATATAATATCCTGAATTAGGGCCTAATCAGAATAGTGGTTTCGTGACCACAAATCCAAGATATAAATAATCATTTTATAATTATTTTGAGGTTTATGATATGATTGCATGATTGTGTGAAAATTTCGTGATGAAATTCTATGCATGAAGTGCTTAAGTTGAGATTAGGGACAAAATCGAATAATTTGCAAAACTTGCATTCTAGAACTTTTTAGTATGAAATTGCTTTGGAATATTAATGAGGAGGTCTTAAATAGCAATTTGACCAATTTCTAAGTCTATGGACAAAAATTGGACATGGATGGAATTTTTGGAAAGTTTAGTAGTAAGGGCATTTTGGTCATTTAGTTATTAAAATGAATTAAAAACAAAATTAAAGCCAATTTTTGTCCATCATCTTCATTAGGCCAAAATTTCAAGGGTTCTCCATAGCTAGGGTTTGTTTCAAGCTTTCAAGCTCCACAGTAAGTGATTCCAAGCCCCGTTTTTAATGTTCTTTACGTTTTTGGAATTCCGGTAGCTCAATTTAGCTTATGTTAGCAATAATTCGACCTAGGGTTCATATTTGGAAAAATACCCATAGGTGAAATTTGTGTATTTTGGTGTTTTATGCTAGAATATGAGGTTTTAAATTATGTTAGAGAACTTGTGCTACTCGGTTTTAAGTGAAAACGAGTAAAAGGGCTTAATCGGTAAAAGTACCTAATAGTCATAAGTGCATGCTAGAGTGTGAATTTGATGCTGTCATAGAAGGGAAAAATGATCAGCATGTCATAAACCATAAGAATAAGGGCTGAAATTAATTTCCCGATCCTAGGGGGAAAATCGTAATTTTGTAAGAGTTAGGGGGCAAAAATATAATTTTTCCATAATATGATTTTTGGATTGTAATAAATAGTATGAGTGTTAAATGAACTAAATGTGTTTTTATAGTTCAAGAAAGACATGGAATCGATCGTGATCGGGGAAAAGAAAAGCTTTCGGACTAAATTATAACATTTCTAAAGTTTGCACCGAGGTAAGTTCGTACATGAATAACTTATCGATTTTTTATGTTATTTTATGTTGTTATCATATGAATTGGTGGCTGTCCATAGAACGATTAAATGATGGAAATTTGCAAATTTAATTAGATTGTGAATAAGTGTTAACAGTGAAAAAGGAAAGATTTTCCCGGTTGAACCTTCGGAACAGGCACAATATGAATGACCCATTGTGAGTACACGTGTGTATTACTAAGTGCAGGCTACTACGTGTACCATACTGTTAAGTCGCATGTGTAGTACTAAGTGCAGGCTACTATGCGTACTCAATGACTTCGATCACGTGTGTAGTACTAAGTGCAGGCTACTACGTGTACCGGATTGTTGGTCGCATGTGTAGTACTAAGTGCAGGCTACTATGCGTATCTGATAGCTTCGACTATAAGTGTCGAAGGGGGAGATATGTGTAAACAATGGTATATTTGTTATTTTTCCATTGAGTTCAATGGGGAAAATCGATAAAGTGGTAATATATGAAAATTTAGGAGCTATGTGCTCGATAATTGAGCGAATTCTAGTATAACAAAAAGGACTAGGTGGAATTATGCAAGAGTGAATGTTAGAAACAAAACGGTGTTGGACTGTAGTAGTTACATGATTTTAAAAATTTACCAAAAATCATGGAAATTGAATAAAAATGCAAATGATATATGACAATAAAGCTTAATGAGTCTATTTTCACATAAAAGAAGCAGGGGAAGGAAAAGAATTCTATATTGTGTGATATTTGAATTCTTGTGAAACAGGGTCTGAATGAATTTGAGATCCCCTATTCTGATTTTATAAATTCACCATAAATGGTAAAAAAATTATTAAGAGTCATACTTTATATGAATGGATTCATTATTGAGTCTATTTTTAAGAGAAACAAATGGCATGGTCGTTGGAATTCTGTACGGGGAGAAATTTGGTTCGTAGTGCACAGGGGTAAGAGTAGTCATACCCTAAAACAATGGAGACTTTAACTAATAAACTGTACTAATTGGCCAGACCAAAAATTCTAGAAACAAATTATTAAGTATACATATGAGTCTAGTTTCAGAAAAGATTTACGGAATTGAATTTCGAGTCTTGTAGCTCGAGATATGATTTTTTAAAATCGGGACTCCAGAAAATAGCCTGTCCTGAATATGCGATTATATACTAGTATGATTGTTTTACTTTGATAAATTGTATATATCAATTTCGTACTTACTTACTAAGCTATATGCTTATCTTCTTTTCTTTTTCTTATCTTATAAAGTTACTAAGGCAGCTCGGGATTTGGAGATCGTCGGAGACCCATCCACACTATCAATACTTTTTGGTACTTTGTAAACACTATTTTGGAATTATGGCATGTATAGAGGGCTGAATCATTTTGTTATATGTTATAATTAATTTGGTTTAAAATATTACTTTTCAAAATTTGATAATTTACTTGTATTTATGTATATCTATTAATGTTAACTATTTTTGTTCAAGCTAGAAGAATTAATTATGTAAGGTCAGGTAAAGAATTCATGTTTTCGTGATCTGTAATATTTCGTACCTTGTTCCGGCTTAGAACATGGGTATAAGGTGTTACAATGTGTATCGACTATAGGAAGTTGAACAAGTTGACCATTAAGAATAAGTATCCTTTACATCAAATTGATGATTTGTTTGATCAGTTCTGAGGTGCAATGTTGTTTTTTAAGATTGATTTCAGATCTGGGTATTATCAATTGAAGGTAAAGGAGTTTGATGTGTTGAAAATTGCTTTAAGGACTTGGTGTGAACACTATGTGTTATGGGTGATGTCGTTTGGATTAACTAATGCCCCTGATAGGTTTATGGATTTGATGAATCATGTGCTTCACTCGTACTTGGATCAATTTGTGGTTGTCTTTAAAGATGATATTTTGGTATATTCTCATTCTTAGGAGGATCACGACGAGCATTTAAGGGTTGTTTTGCAGTGTAATACCCCTAACCCGTATCCGTCACCTAAATAGGGTTAAAGGCATTACTTCACATATTGAAACATTCACATATACTTAAGCATAACATAATCAAAACATATAATAATCATACACAATTGTCCCTTATATAGGCCTGTGAGACCTTAAACATGCTTTACAAAGAGGTCGGGACTAAACTGAGCTCATACAAAATTTTTTTTCAAAACTTAAAC